>NW_017321951.1:0-332 GCF_000935625.1 Nanorana parkeri
CATTTTTCAGTATTCAGAGCTGCGGTACGTTGACTGACATTGATTAGGGGGCTGGCATGGTTTTTATTCCAGTACACATTTCTACAGGCATCCACTTTATTAGTAGACGTGTGTACTCGGATTCGGATGAACCTGCAAATCAACCAAATTTAGTTGATTTGGCGGCTCGTCCGAATCCAAATAACTAATTTATTATATGTGCAAGCAGAAAAGAAAAGCCGTTTATTTACGGCAACCTGCCAATGGGAGTTTGCCGTCCGTTTTTTCACAACTGGCGGACGGCAAGCGGTAAAACTGCCTGTGAAGTGGCACATCTGTACAATGTATAGAAC
>NW_017321952.1:0-332 GCF_000935625.1 Nanorana parkeri
TCTCTAACTCCATCTACCGGCTTGCTCCGTTGATAGCCCACAGCTTAGACAAGACCTTTTCCGTCTGTATCAGATATATTACACTAATGAGAATTAAATCTCTACCTGCTAGAGGAGCAATTACATGTCATGGCAACACAATATCACCTCTAGAGGGTGAAGTAAGGGTTACCCACTGAGTATATGTAGGTTTGTCTATATGAGACAACGTTGTCGATTTTAAAGAGTGTTTTGTCTATTTGTGGAGTTGGTGCAACTTCTTTCTATGTTTCCAAATAAAATTATCAATATATTTTTTCAAATTACGGTCTGAATTAACTTCTTTCGGTCAG
>NW_017321953.1:0-332 GCF_000935625.1 Nanorana parkeri
CCGTATGCCATACGTCCTTGGCAGCGAAAGGGTTAATCACCACTTGTACCCAGCTGCTGAAAAGCTATATATCCCCACCTCATTCACCAGCTGGGTGCGTAGGATTGAGCCTGTTGTGCTGTTATAACTACCTAGTTTCTCTCTTAGCCTGTACTTTGCCCAGCCCATTCCTATTTCTGTCCTGACTTGCTAGTCCCCAGACTTGCCCTGCTTCAGCTTTGCTTGAACATAGCTAGTATACACATTGATTTGATTATTTGTAGTATTTTTTAGTATGATCTATATTCTTGAAATTTATTTGATATAGCGGTTACATTTATTAAAAAAATGTT
>NW_017321954.1:0-332 GCF_000935625.1 Nanorana parkeri
GACCTCTTCCTGCTCCCGCATATCCAATGCTTTACGCACCAGAGTGATCAGCGCATCCACCCTTTTGGGGTCCAGTGAAGAGGTAGCCGGAGAACTTTCCTGGCCTGAAGACAGGGAATATTCGCCCTCCGAAAGGGACCTCTCCTCTTCCGTATCTAATGAGGAGTCCCAAACTGAGCTTGCTGCTCTCTGCCGTTTGTGGGAATGGCCTGCCTGCCTTACTCCCTTGGCCACTGCCTGCTGAATCAAGTCCAAAATGTCCGCAGACGACTTTGACGTGCCTGCTGCTACTCTAAGACAGTCCACACAAAGCCTTTTTCCTGCCACAGCTT
>NW_017321955.1:0-332 GCF_000935625.1 Nanorana parkeri
CCATAGAAACATCCCTTTACAAAAATGTATCTTTCCTCGGTATCACACTCTGTGGCGATGTGCTGCCAACCTGAGGACCTAGCCACCACCACACTAACCCCCTTTGCCTTGGCGACAGGGGAGGAGCTATGGTATGCAAATGGAAAGTGAAAATCGGTGAGTCTGGGTACACAGTCTGCTCTGAAGTGGGTCTCCTGCAGAAAAGCCACCTGCACTCTGTGCCTCCTCAAGTCCCCCAGCACTCTCGAACGCTTTTCGGGTATGTTGAGACCCTTCACGTTCCAGGAAAGCAATTTTGTCGGCTGAGCATCAGCCCCGTCACTCACCTGCCG
>NW_017321956.1:0-332 GCF_000935625.1 Nanorana parkeri
TCTGTTCCATAGGAGATGATTTCTATTCTTATCCATGTAAATCATATTACAAGTCATTTGAGTTGAATAATGGTGACTGAAGATTCTTTATCGTCAAACTCCCACATACAGTTCATCCGTAAAACATAGGTCAAGGCAGCTGGACTTGCTGTATTTTCCTTGAAGACGTTTCACTGGTCACCCGACCAGCTTTCTCAACTCAGAACGACTTGTACAAAAATTGTCTGGGAATAAATATGGTGAATGTCGCTCCGATCCACATCATCTGTTAGTCACAACCAGGTGCTGATCACATTTGTATAATTGGAGTCTAGGAGGTGTTATTAACCTGC
>NW_017321957.1:0-332 GCF_000935625.1 Nanorana parkeri
AAGGAAATAAGCCCAGTGTGAAAACCCAGGGAAAAACCTTCTACCAAGAACAGTCGGAATGGCTGAACCAGGTGAAACCGCAGTAGCCAATCTAATTGCCCCACATCCACCTGGCTTAGTTACGCCGTGGATTTTAAAGGACAAGTAGTGATGGGATGTGCCTGGAAACAGCTGGCACAGATGTGCAACAATCTGCACTGGCTATAATTGCAAGCCGTATAATTAAAATTGTTACAAAGCTGCGCTTTCCCCAAAAAATGAATTGGTCTGCCCAACTTGTCATGTTGTACAGCCTGCTGGCTGGATCCCGGGGTGCTTGGACCTCTGGAGGT
>NW_017321958.1:0-332 GCF_000935625.1 Nanorana parkeri
TTAACCCTTGCAGTGGAGCTACCCCCATACTGCAAGGGTTAAATGCTTGTTTTTGTCTAGGTTAAATAAAAAAAGTTATACTTACCCGAAGCTCTGAGCCAACTTGATCTTACACTGGCCACTTGAGCTTCTCTCCCCTTCTGCTGCAGCAGTCTTAATTATCATGTCTATACTGTACACAGTGTATAGACATGAGGATGCTGAGGAAGATTCAACTTTTTTTTATTTTAGCACCCAGACAAAAATGAACACTTATCCCTTGCAGTGCAGGAGTAGCCCTCATTTTAACACTGGAGCCAAGTCTATCATCTGAAAACACAACTGTGAAATAT
>NW_017321959.1:0-332 GCF_000935625.1 Nanorana parkeri
AGTCTTGCGATGGTTGTAAGGTGTATGGCCAGCTTTAGAAGTGCCTACTTTACAGCATGAGTAACAATATGTATTGCTACTGCCAGCACACATTATTGATAATTTTGCTGGCTAAATACATTTAGTAAGTGTAACGCAACCATACAAAATATTACCCAAGTGTAAGTATTCTGTAACAAACAAAGGATGGCAAAGCAATGGCCATGATTCATCTTCCTGATAAGGATGATTAGCTATTAGACCTCCACATATCACAAGAATAGATTAGAAGTAGGGATGCACAGATACTTTGAGTACCAGTGCAGATACATGGCATTTTCATGAGAACTACC
>NW_017321960.1:0-331 GCF_000935625.1 Nanorana parkeri
ATTCTGCTCGGTACCACAGAGGTACCGAGCAGAATAGCCGACCTGAATGAGACAAGGCTGAACTACAGCGAGTAGCCTGCCATAGGTTCAGCTCAGGTTTGGCTCAGCCGATCCAGAGGTTGGATCGGCTGAGTGGAACTCCTGCACTTCGGCTCAGTCGAACATACTGAGCATGTTCAGCTGAACCGAAGCCAGCGGAAGCAAGCCGATGTACGGCTGATTTCAGCCGACATATTGCTGAAATCAGCTGTACAAGCCTGAAGTGAATAGCCACACAGCGGGCGCGTTAATCACTTGGCTGCCTTCGGCAGCTTTGTGAATAACCCTCTAA
>NW_017321961.1:0-331 GCF_000935625.1 Nanorana parkeri
TATATATATGTATGAGATTTGTGTGGGGACGGAGAGGGGGTGTTTATTTAGGGGGTGTGTGTAAGGTAACCCCAAAACAAGAAAAATAATAATATAATGAATCTGCCCTGATGTCAGGTTTCATGTTAGGTGCTCACTTCAAATTGCTCGTGGCAGAATTCACATAAAGGTGCTAAGTGATAAATTAAGAACAAAACAAAAACAGAAAACAAAAAACAAAAAGAATCTCTCTATCTATATGTATGTATGCACATGCATATACATCTAATTCATGTGATGGGTACTTATGTGAGTCCGTCATGCTGTTTTAAAATTCATTCATCATGTAGAA
>NW_017321962.1:0-331 GCF_000935625.1 Nanorana parkeri
GCACCTTTTCCATCTGACCACAGAAAATCTGCAGATATTTGCAAGGTGTATGGCCAGCTTTAGTCAGAGGCTTCAGTCTTTCTTTGCCTACTTGCAAAATATACTGTAAGTTCCAGACCAGTCAAGTTAATCATTAAGATTCTCTACAAGTGAAATCTTTGACCACAATGCAGGGAATTAGGATTTCTACATCTTTTTAGGGGTGGTCAGAGTATGAATAGAGCACACGCTCTGATAAAGGTCATTTTCCTTACACAATGTTTTAATATTAAAAAGTAAAATATTCTCGAATCTATTTCTCAGCACGCTCAGACAATAAATGTATTCTATG
>NW_017321963.1:0-331 GCF_000935625.1 Nanorana parkeri
AGCCCAGCACCCACTCACAGAGCCCTGGAGAGCCCAGCACCAACCTACAGAGCCCTGGAGAGCCCGGCACCTATTCACAGAGCCCTGGAGAGCCCGACACCAACTCACAGAGCCCTTGAGAGCCGGGCACCCACCTACAGAGCCCTGGAGAGCTCGGCACTCACTCACAGAGCCTAGCATCCTCCCACAGAGCCTTGGAGAGCCCCGCACCTACCTACTCAGCCCTGGAGAGCACAGCACCCACTCACAGAGCCTCGGGGAGCCCAACAACCACCCACAGTGCCCTGGACAGCCCAGCACCCACCTACAGAGCCCTGGAGAGCCCAGCACC
>NW_017321964.1:0-331 GCF_000935625.1 Nanorana parkeri
ACTCACACAGAGGGTTTTGAATGAAACAAAAGCTTTTATTTTCCTCTTGGAGGGCAGCCAAAAACGGTAAACACAAAATACACGCTTATCTTCAGCTAACTTAAAGTAGCAGTCCAAATCTTCGGCACAAATAACAGAACATAAATGTCTCTCACCAACTTGTTGAAAAAAAGCCCCAAACCTGGGGGAATCCCCCTGCTTGCACAGCAATACTGTAGGTCTCTCTCACAGCCACAGCTGATCACTTCCACCTCATCTCCCACACTCCTCTCTGGAGTTGCTGACCGTTACAGGCAGGGCTGTAGCTACCATGGGGCGAGTGAGGCACTTG
>NW_017321965.1:0-331 GCF_000935625.1 Nanorana parkeri
CCCTGTGTCCTGCCACTGTACCCCAGAGAGTGAACCCCCTGCACCCTGCCACCGTACAGTCGGAATCTAATGAGTAACAAAGGATTGATTTGACACTTTTGCCCAATGACAGCCCGTAGAAATGATGATGTCATTGGTGGGCGTGGCTTCCGGCGTGAGCTGGCCGAGGTGTATGGCTGGCAGTGACACGGCTCAGTGTTTGTTCTGGACGGGGTATCTGTGTTGCCATGTTATGTTCTTCTTGTCGGTGGGTAAATATTGTGATGGTATTCTGTGGAAATGTTTCCCACTCCAGGCAGTCCGCTGAATACACACGTCAATGTTCTATGCC
>NW_017321966.1:0-331 GCF_000935625.1 Nanorana parkeri
ACAGTCGGGTCTATGTGGAGGTTTAAATCTCCCGCTAAAATCGTAATCCCCTCTTGGAATTCTGATAAGGCGCGAAGCATCTTCTTAAGAAATACTGTTGGGGTTTTATTCGGTGCATACACATTTACCAACGTTATCAAACGGTCATTAATTCTTCCCTTTAAAAATAAAAATCTCCCCTCGGGGTCTGTCCTCATAGCTTCATGTTCATATTTAACATTTCTACGCATGCCAATGGCCACCCCGCGAGAGTTACTGGATGGAGAGGTGGAGTAATACCACAACGGATAGTAGATTGAATTCAATCGAACTCCCGTATGGTGCGATATAT
>NW_017321967.1:0-331 GCF_000935625.1 Nanorana parkeri
CCCTGTCCCCCTTTTCACAGAGTTCCCCCTTTAAATCAGGAACCACCAATCAGCTCAGTCTTCATTCCCCCCTTCACAACACAGTCCCACTACCACAACATTTTGGAGGCGCCCCTGAGGAAGCCAAAAGGCACACCAGGGTGTCACAGCACCCTGGCTGAGAAAGGCTGATCTATCAGAGCCTGGAATTCTGCCATTGTCCCTGCACCAACCAACTCTCAACAGCTTATGAAGATCAACACAATGGTGTCACCCACTGAGTGCTCTGCCTCCTACATATTCCCACAAGAGGCAATCCCACTGTATGCCGATTTCAGTTTTGAGTGGTATC
>NW_017321968.1:0-331 GCF_000935625.1 Nanorana parkeri
ATGTAAACGAAAATGTTTTAGTGAGGCTCACTTTTGCTTGATGATAAACAGTGTAAACTGTAAAAGTCACATACCCCCACCATTAGATACCTATTCTGTTTTACTCTTGGCCAGATTTACATCACTGGAGACTGAAGCCTAGGGAAAACACTGCTTCTAGGATCACCAAGTTTAAAAACAATATTTCCTTTTTTACCATAACTAACTTAGAATATTGTGTCTGAGTAAATAAGATTATTTGAGATAACTGTATTTTTATGGATGATGGGGAAGGGAACTGTATGATCAGTAATTAATCAGGAAAAAGCTGTCTATTTGCTACTACTGCCTA
>NW_017321969.1:0-331 GCF_000935625.1 Nanorana parkeri
ATTGTACCTACCTCCAGGACGATTGGATGGACTTGCTCCCCATAGCGGAATTTTCCCATAACAACTCAATCAACTCGTCCACCAGGCGCACCCCTTTCCAGGCAAACTACGGGTTCCACCCTGTTCCTCTCCCCACGGAGGTTATCCGTTCCAATAACCCCGCCTCTGCCGACTACTTGAACTCCCTACAGCAGCATCTTTCGGCTATCAAGGCGAATATCCAGCACGCGCAGGGGCGTCAGAAGGCCTATTACGACCTACGGCACCGTCGCCCTCCGGCCTACAAGGTGGGGGACTATGTGTGGCTGTCCACTAGGAATCTGAAGCTCAG
>NW_017321970.1:0-331 GCF_000935625.1 Nanorana parkeri
TGTTATAGTGGCAAAGGGTGGGCCAACTCAATATTGAACCCCACGGGCTGAGACTGTGATGCCATTAAAGTTCATGTGTGTGTAAAGGCCGACGTCCCTATACGTTTGGCAATATATATAATACAATAATACACTTACAAATAATACAATTAATTTGTATACTTGATGTACATGCATGCATGCTTTTCTATTGAATGCCATGGAGAAAGGGTTTACCAACTACACATGTAGAGATGCATTGTTACAATTAAAATCAAAATCATTTTATAGCAACAATATTTTCAACAGATTCCTAAAATGTTTAATCTGGTTTATATAATACAGATATATA
>NW_017321971.1:0-331 GCF_000935625.1 Nanorana parkeri
ATCACCCAGCAAAGTATTTCTTTATATTTTTACCCAAACACTTAGTCACCATGTTTCCAGACAGCTCCAGTTCTCCCAGCTCAGCTTCTCTAAACTTCCTGTCAAGTACAAGTTCACAAGGGATAACACAGTCTGCAGCTGTCTATATACTAGCATGGAAAAGGGAGAAGAGAGGGAGGAGGAGTGGGGATCAAGGAGCAGGGGAATGGATTGCTTTGATCCGTGTATGTTTGTGGAGCACACGGAACGGTGGCTCCATAGGACCCTGCAAAACTGGCACTAAAACAGGGTATCAGGACCAGTGCTCAGGGGATCAGCTGATTCTGCAGGA
>NW_017321972.1:0-331 GCF_000935625.1 Nanorana parkeri
AAAGTAAAAAGTTTATAAAAAGTAAATAAAAATAACATATTTAAAAAAATTTGAAAACATTAAAATAAAAACATTTTCGGTTTCGCCCTGACATTTTTTTATTTCGGTTTTGTTTCGGTTTTGAAATTTGCATTTTGGTGCACCTCTGGCCTTAACTATTAACCCCTTCGTGACTGACGACGTACAGTGTACGTCGCCAGCAAAGAGTGTTGGTGAGATCCACATGCCAGCACATGCCAGCACATGGAACACAGCATTTCTGGTGTTGCCCTCTCAAAGAGATGAATGGAAAAGTTTTGACAGCTGGTTATAATAAGTGGTCCTTGCATCA
>NW_017321973.1:0-331 GCF_000935625.1 Nanorana parkeri
AGGGGAAAGTATATTTTGTGGCATTGACTATATATTACATTAATTTTCATTCATGTACTCTCTGCTTTACATTGGTGTCTGCATTAAAGGATAAGTTCACCTTTTGGCCCCTAAGTCAAATTATCAAAATGTAATGAAGCCTTCTGTGCTTTCTTATTTGTCACAACCCTTCCTTTATTGATGTCCCTCACTTACCCTGCTCCCTCAAAATCTTTTTCTTATTTTCTAAACTTTCAACAAAATGTGCACAGAGCATGGCCTTCGTGCATCCCATGATTCTGAGTTGGGCGACAGCGGAGGGCCAGAGAGGAGGGCATCAACAGAGGGATAC
>NW_017321974.1:0-331 GCF_000935625.1 Nanorana parkeri
GGATTTCATATGAATAATTTATCTGATGACAGGTCCACTTTAGCGCTTCTGTCGTCACTCCGTTGTACACTTTGGACTATCCTCTCATACTCTTGCTTCTCTGTATCGCTAGGTGGACATGGTAAGGTGTAAGGAAGGGCGTCCCAGATTTCCAGCAGGCGACGTCTCGATAATCTGTGGACCACCAGGACGTCCCGGAAGCGGCAAATCTCGTTGGACTTCAGCCCGAAGGTACGGAAGCGCAGCTCGTGGTGGAAGGAGACATTGGCGGCGAGAGCCAACAGACCAAAGTACACATCATCCAATGGGAAGACAGGGATGGTGAGCGATG
>NW_017321975.1:0-331 GCF_000935625.1 Nanorana parkeri
CACCTCCTAAAGTAAACATAAAAATACAAACAACATATGGTTTATCCCCTCTCCTGATATCTTCCTCACCGTAGAAGATGAAAAGAATCTAATAACATGTAAAATACATCATGATCCCTTGAGAGCGCAGACACAAAACATCAATACCTTTGAAATACCCACGGGAGACAAATCAATTGGCACTAAAAAGATTCACCCTTGTAAAGAAATGGGACACTTACTACGAAATTCTAACTATATTAAATAATATGTACCAACTACTAGCGCTATTCGATATACTTCATCAGATTTTCCAAGGGGTTAATGTTAGGTTTCATACTAAAGGAACTAG
>NW_017321976.1:0-331 GCF_000935625.1 Nanorana parkeri
ATTCCACCAACTTTCACACACGGCTGTAGGCGACATGTTGTGGAGGACTGAGAGCCGCCCCGTCATATTACCCACACGGCAAGATCCAGGCCAATACATTCCTACATACATACCCTGACCGTCACGTCACCAGACATGATGAAGCACTTCCTGCTCTCACTCTTCCTGTGTAGAAGGAACCAGAAATGTGGAGTGCCAGTGACAGGTCCACTTTACAGGGAAGATCTCTCTGCCGGGATAAATGTGAGCACAGATCTCTGGAATCATGGACCCCGGGCCCCAGTGACACTGATGTACCCCCCCTCAGTAAATGTTCACCCCTGAGATCAGA
>NW_017321977.1:0-331 GCF_000935625.1 Nanorana parkeri
GAGGTGACACCTGATTGGTTGCCGTTGGCAGAAACTTCACTCTGGAGTTCTGAAGAATCGGCTTCATCCCAGTAAACTGAACTCTAACTTACAGCGGAGAGTCGGCTCCGTCCGGGTCAGGGGGGCAGCCTGGGGGGTCGGAGCCCCAACTGGGGTCAGTGGAATCCCCTCCGAGGTCTCCGGATTGCTGCATTGTCAGTGTGTGTATTGGGGATCTGTCCCACTGCCATCAATGGTCAGATCTGAGACTCGGGGGCCCCGAGCAGAAGACACAGCACAGTTCAGGTCACAGGAACGTCAGGAGGGCTGAGCACTGCGTATGTGAATACAC
>NW_017321978.1:0-331 GCF_000935625.1 Nanorana parkeri
ACAATAAATAGCTGTCTGATCTAATACCTTTTCAACCTTACCCTAGTGTGCAATGTCCATATACTTCCTGTTCATCTTACAATTATGGTCATCACATTGCTGACTTTATTCATTTTACCTGCATTACATTTGACTGCCCTGACTGTTTTGTTGCAAGTCTCAATCTTGTCTGTACAAGCAGCCATGTTGTTAGATTTGTTTTCTTGTTAATACCTTTTCCTTTTTTATTGTCTATCTTAATTGCTTGTTACTTGTAATAAAAATTTTTTTTAAATAAAACCTTTATTAAAAAGAAAGAATGTACAAAAAAAAAACAAGTCTGACTATATTA
>NW_017321979.1:0-331 GCF_000935625.1 Nanorana parkeri
CATCATTTAAGGTAAGTGCTAACATTTACATGGGGGAGGGGGAAAACAAATGTGACTTTAATGTCACTTTAACACAATGCACAACACACCACGACATGGTGAATCTGGCCGTAGCATAGCTGATCGATCTGAAAAAGAAATATAAAAAAAGAAAAGCTGTGCTCTTATGAACCAATACAGTAGGTGCCTGTGTCCTGTGCGTCATTTCTCATGATGTAATGGTGGGGTCGGGCGCAGACACAACATGCCTTCTGCTGACTTCCAATGATCTTAAAGGAGAACTATGAGGTGAGTGATGAGGTGAGTGCTTTTCACTCACCTCATAGTTCTA
>NW_017321980.1:0-331 GCF_000935625.1 Nanorana parkeri
AGGCAGATTGCGCGTTTTCCTGCTGCAATACCGCCCGGGCGGTCCCACACGATCATGGTTGAGAACACTGAGCGGTGCATGTCGTGAAAATAGGTACATCTACCTTTTTTCAGCGATTGCCACGCAGATGTAACCCCATACATGCGGATGCAACCGCACACGATCGCACATCCTGGGAATCCCCAAGTCTGCACCAACCACCAACTATAGTAAAATTTCAAAACAGAACAATTTATGAAAGACAATGAAAGACAATTAGTAGACATGTGCGATTCGGTTCGTTCCGAAAATCGTTTTGGACGAATTTTCGGAAATTCGGAGATTCGGATGC
>NW_017321981.1:0-331 GCF_000935625.1 Nanorana parkeri
TTCAGGGACACTATTGTCACTTGGAGAGAAACTCGCAAAATCCTGGGGCTTCCGGGTCATGTATCCCCTCTCATGCCACTGACATCCACTCCGGGGTTTCCACAAGGAGCCTCATCTGAACCTTTCCAGTTATGGGCAGAGAAAGGGCTCTCCCATATCAAACACCTCCTGTCACCTCAAGGTACATGTCATACATTCAAAACTCTGCAAAATGACTTTAACATTCCTTCCTCACATTTCCTACACTATTACCAAATTAGAAGCTTTATTCGACAAAACATGCCGCCATCCTATGCAAGATGCCCTCCTATCGCATTCACTGTGTTAACAC
>NW_017321982.1:0-331 GCF_000935625.1 Nanorana parkeri
CTTTGTCTTATTTAGCTGTGTGTTTGATCCGAGCTTCAGCTATTCAACTGCAAAAACAGGATTTGTACCAATTCTATCATGTGATGAGGTTAAATAATTATTTAGTGATGCAGAATATATCATTACTCTTTTACCTTCATATTGCTGCTGCTGAGTAGTCAGCAGTAGGCAATTAACAATTCTGGTGCATTGGATTGCATCTGTGATATCATAGCAGGAAGGGGTATGGGCACTGGAGTCTACACATTGGAAAATATTGTTGAAAATTGTGATGTTCATACTATATTTTGCATTGATAAATCAGTGTGAATTGTAAAGGAATATGATTTAA
>NW_017321983.1:0-331 GCF_000935625.1 Nanorana parkeri
CCATTATGAGGAGCCCCCACCATCCCTGTGCTGAGTTGCCGTGTCTGGAGGGTGAGCTGGGTGGGGAGGCATGTGTTAGCGCAGGGAGTAAGGTAGGGAGGAAGAATTGTGTAAAAAGCTTCAATTATTTCTCCATGTTTCCTTATGTTGATTATTTGAGTCGGGCACAGGAGGTCACATGTTCATTTTATCTTTGAAATGACAGTTGCAGTGACGCTCATCGTCCAGAGGGTGGCACTGCTGCTGAATAATAAGCCAGTCGTGTTTACTTTATAACGCGGGGACCGGCTGCGCCCTAAAAAAGAACCAGCCAATCAGAAATGACCTTTGC
>NW_017321984.1:0-331 GCF_000935625.1 Nanorana parkeri
GCCCGAGGCCCTGGTGCGCCCGCACCGCCTGCACCGGCGGTGGTTACGCCACTGCTCCTACCCCACTACTCCTACCCCATCTAACCTTCCCAGTTACATAGTTACATAGTATTTGAGGTTGAATAAAGACATAAGTCCATCAAGTCCAACCTATTGCCGATGTGTGCGTATATGTTTAGGTCCATGTATCATCTCATTCTTAGGAGTACTTGTACCCCTGTATATTACGGTACCTCAGGAAATCGTTCAAAAGACGATCTTTTCTGAGTACTGGAGACCAAAGGTTTGCTCTTTAATATCCTATTGAGGATGGCTTCCTTTAAGAAGTGGG
>NW_017321985.1:0-331 GCF_000935625.1 Nanorana parkeri
TCTCATTGACTTTAGCGAACCACAGGCTGAGGGAGGGACATCTAGGCTGTTTCCACAGCAGTGGGACACACAGACGTGCAGCGTTCAGGAGGTGCCTAGACAATGATTTTTTGTATTTCCCTATAGACATATTATTTAGGTGTAGCAGACGTGCTGCAGGATTGTCCGTCAGGTCTACCATCACCAGGTCCTTCAGGGTGGCAATCACCGCTCGCCAAAACGGGAGCAATAGCGGGCAGGACCAGAAAATATGTAGTAACGTGCCCGGAGCGTTCTGACATCTCCAGCACACAGGTGGGACTCGAGGGTACATGACGTGAAGAGCTGTTGG
>NW_017321986.1:0-330 GCF_000935625.1 Nanorana parkeri
ATAGGAGATGGAGTGGCAGTTGAGTTCTCACAATCAGGCTGAAGGCCTCCTATGTGATGTCACACCACATGCCCCGTAGAAGTGGAGTGACACCCCATTATATCCTCCTCACCGCCAGGTCCCTGGGCTCTCATCCTCCGGATCTCAGCTCGCGTCCTACTGATCAGACGATGGACCTCGGAATCGGCGCGAATTCGCGGATTGTAAACCTGAAAAAGAAAATGGCGGATAAGACGATAGCCAATCACAGAGCTTTGTCAGTATAAAGGGTCAGAATTCCGTGTTCTCACCAGGCGCGTTCTGCGTCCCCCCCTCGCCAGGCGCGTTCTG
>NW_017321987.1:0-330 GCF_000935625.1 Nanorana parkeri
TATAAGGAGAAAAAAAGCTGAGGGTTTTGTGTCACTTTAACTGCTCGTTTTTGTCTAGATGCTTAAAAAATAAAGTTATACTTGAACTGCCGAGCCGCCTCCCTCCTTCTCCGGTCACTGAAGCATGTCTCCTCCTCCGCTGCACAGATGGGATATTCCTCAGTGTCCTCACGTCTATTCACTTGTATAGAGCGTAATGACACAAGGATTCTTAGACTGCTGCAGAGGATGGGGAGAGAGGCTCTAGGGACTGGTCTAAAATCAAGCTGGCTCGAATGATCGAGTAAATATAACTTTCTCTCCCGTTCATTGAAGGACACAGGGAACAGA
>NW_017321988.1:0-330 GCF_000935625.1 Nanorana parkeri
CTATATAACAAAAAAAGTACCCTAAATTTTGTTAAAAAAACCCTGTTTCCATATGAAATGTTATGAAACCCCAATTTTTTGGTAAAAACAAAAGACAGGGTCACGTCGAGTAAATAGATACCAAACATTTCAAACTTTAAAATTGCGCACGCCTGCGAAATCGCAGAAAATGACCAGACAATTGGCCATAGGCAACGCTTTAAAAGCTTTTACAATTCATCAGTTTAATGTTATCAGCAATTAATGGCCCTAAAATTATTGCTCTCACTGACGTTGGCGGCGATATGTTACATGTGCAGCACAATAGGCGGAATCGTCGTTTTCGCACGT
>NW_017321989.1:0-330 GCF_000935625.1 Nanorana parkeri
CCCAACCTTCATCATCCGCCTCCTCAGTCACCATCCCCCAAACTTCATCATCCTCCTATGTCCATCCCTCCTCCTCTCATTCCTCACCTGTGGAGTCACCCATGTTCATCCCCTCCCCCAGGTGGGCCTCTACCTGGAACACGCCCCCCACTCACCTCCACAGAATTCCCCTTCCGCAGCTTCAGCTCCTCCTGGTAGTGCAGCAAGGCCTCCTTGTGATTCCTCAGGTCAGTGTAGGTGGCGGCCAGAGAGACGTGAATGACGGCCAACTCCCTGTCCGGGCGGCCCAGAGCCTGAGCACAGCCGAGCTATATACAGAGAGGAGCACAC
>NW_017321990.1:0-330 GCF_000935625.1 Nanorana parkeri
GTTCTGGGTGTAAATATAAAATAATATTGTATTACCTCCTCTGCCAGTCCGAGCAATGTCTCCTCTCTATTTCCTCCAGCACTTCCTATTTATATGTGACATCACTTCCTGGTTCCATCTGACATCACTTCCTTTGCATTTCCCTGACCAGAAGTGAGCTCACCCCCTCGTGGGTAATATAGGAACTGCAGCCTACGTTGTGTTTCGATGCTTTGACAGGTTCTCCTCGGTGCGTTCTCCTGTTTTGTTGCACATATTACATCCGAGTTGAAATCCAAACTATAAAGACATATTGTGAAATTAATTTGGTGTATTTTTACAAAATTGATT
>NW_017321991.1:0-330 GCF_000935625.1 Nanorana parkeri
TTTTATCCAGTTATATTAAAGATATATAGAGAAGGTAATGTATTTTATTAAAAAAAGGACTTGAGAATCCAGTCCATTTTTTTCCCTCTCTATCTCTATCTCTTAATCTATAGATATCTCTATATATTTATAGATATCTTTATATATCTATAGATATCTTTATATATCTCTAGATATCTATCTCTATCTCTCTAGATATCGTTCTCTATCTCTCTCTAGATATCGATCTCTATCTCTCTCTAGATATAGATGCATACATACAGGGCTTGAAAAATTTGATGGTGTCTCATCACCAGTCAGTCAAAAATTTCACCAGTCCGCATGACCGGA
>NW_017321992.1:0-330 GCF_000935625.1 Nanorana parkeri
CTAAGAGAAACTGTAGTGTATTTGTATTGGACCCTTGCCTGCTTACCCACAATCCACCTCTGATCCCCCCCCAGGTTATATCCAGAGACGTCTGATCAAGTCTATGGAGTCTGTCATGGTAAAATATGACGCTACAGTGCGGAACTCCATCAATCAGGTGGTACAGCTGAGATATGGAGAGGACGGCTTGGCTGGAGAGGGAGTCGAGTTCCAAAATTTGGCCACTTTGAAACCCTCGAACAAATCATTTGAGAAGAAGTGAGTGTGGTATCTCCATCCCATGGGGGTCAGTGGGTGAGGGCGCTCTCTGGTGGTGGCTGAGGGCATAGC
>NW_017321993.1:0-330 GCF_000935625.1 Nanorana parkeri
AAAATTCCCTTGCAAAGTAAACTGTGGATGGAGAACATCAGGGTTCAGTCTACCACCTGGCCTGCAGTTCCTCAGGAAAATTATCAGTTCCATGTAGTGAGCTTACTGTGACCCCCAGAGGTGTAAAATCTTTATATACTGTATATTGCATATATATTTTTATGGAGAATTCACTAGGGAATTAATAACACATACATGTTGTATCATTATTATAGCTGTAATTAGATTTGATCCTAAAATTCAGATGATGTTACAGTCAAACCATATTTTTTAAATTTGATTTTTGGAGCCGATCCAAATTTCAGTGCTATTTTGGGCAGTTCTGATTCC
>NW_017321994.1:0-330 GCF_000935625.1 Nanorana parkeri
ACGCATGGCAGATCAGCTTCCTCCTCACAGACCCTATGATTAAGCCATTGACTTAATTCCAGGTACCAGCACTCCTAGAGGGCGGGTGTGTCCCCTTAGCCTTCCTGATACCAAGGCAATGTCAGAGTACATCGCAGAAAATCTCCAAAAGGGGTTCATCCGCATGTCAACTTCACCTGCTGGAGCGGGATTTTTCTGTGTTGGGAAGAAAGACGTCTTGCTTCGTCCATGTATAGACTATCATGGTCTAAATGCAATAACAATTAAAAACAGATACCCGCTGCCCCTAATTTCAGAATTATTTGATCGTCTCCGAGGGGCTCAGATTTT
>NW_017321995.1:0-330 GCF_000935625.1 Nanorana parkeri
TGTTCCTAAATGTTTTTCTAGAAAATGTACCTGTTTTCTTTGTAACATTAGTAACATACATACATACACATGTAGCTGTAAATTCTGTATAGAGATGACTAAAATAAACATTACTGAAGCAATGTAATAAAAAATGTTTTATCAGGTTTTTTTTTTAGAAGACGATAACCGATTGGACACTACTAACTGCCACACCCATTTCACTAGTCAATGCCCACATTATGCATCAGATGCTTGAGAGGCTTTAAGCCTTGATGGTCTTCATTAAAATAGCTTGTCCCAGATCATCTTTCATCTTAGACAGACACATGGATTTGGACTCACAACCTT
>NW_017321996.1:0-330 GCF_000935625.1 Nanorana parkeri
CCTGGCCTTGGGGCGGCAGGGAGAGTAAATCCGGCTCTGGTGGTACCTTTTATTCAGAATCTGGTCACGATTGGTGTAAGTAAAGCCAGCTCATACTTAGTCAGTCTTGCTGTCATCAGATGCCTGGTGTTAAGATGCCCCAGCACCTGTTCCCCTGCATGAGGGACCATCAAAACCAAGATATTGCCTAGCACAAAATATCCACAGTTTTTTCTACCAGAATAGCCTCTACACCCGGGGCTGCTGCTGAGATGACAGGATCCAGAGGCTGCGAGTAATAACCTACAGGTTTAGGCAGTGGCGGACCTAATAACCAAAGGGCCCTGGTGC
>NW_017321997.1:0-330 GCF_000935625.1 Nanorana parkeri
AAAACATTACAATACACTAAAAACACATCCTAATAAAATTTACACAACACCGCCATGGAGGTTAGTGGGTGTATTCAAACATTTTGGGGGGCTATACTCGTCTTATACGACGAGTATAGCCCAAAACCTATGTTTTAACAGAAAAAGTAGGGGGTCGTCTTATACGCCCAGTCGCCTTATACGCCAGAAAATACGGTACTTTGTATAGTGTAAAAAAATACACTTTATTATTGTCTATACTGTATATGACATAAGTCGTGCCAATCATAAATCTGCTCAACTACTCTGACTGCTAAAATGCTATAATGCTATAATATACAGTATACAGTA
>NW_017321998.1:0-330 GCF_000935625.1 Nanorana parkeri
GGCGACCGCCTAATTTGCCTAATTAAAGAGCTGCCTCTGCTGAGAGATGGGAGAAGGAGAGACTGTAATAAGATGCCACATCAAAATGCACTAATTAGTGAGCCCGGGCACCCTTCATGGTATGATGATGGGACTTTGTTCACTATGTTATAAAATACTATGTTTGTAAAATAAAATAAAAATCAGCAGGGAAACAAAGGCTTGGAGAAGAAGGGGAAAAAGGAGTTAAATGGGGCTGATTACAGTAAACTAAGGGTTAATAAAGGATTAAATAGGAACACATTTTATTTTTAAAAACACACACACACACACACACACACACACACACAC
>NW_017321999.1:0-330 GCF_000935625.1 Nanorana parkeri
TACTCGGTATCGGCACCGATACCGATACTAGTATGGGTATCGGTGCATCCCTAATATATATATTGATCCGATCATCATCTTCTTTCCAGGAATTTTCAGGAGTCCCTCCAGCGCTGACTGCTGCGTCCTCTGTGTCCCATGAGGTCTTTGCGGGTGCACGGTGCCGGGCTGCCTGCATTGACTTACCCTGTGTCTCTCCCCTTCTCCCAGCCGAAGATCTTTACTGCGCATGCGCCCACCCCATCATCCTTCATGGCCGCCCAAGAATCTTCAGACCTTCGGACGGGAACGCACAGCGGAGACACAGGTAAGTAATTACCTTTTTGGTAA
>NW_017322000.1:0-330 GCF_000935625.1 Nanorana parkeri
CTGGGGGTGGTCTGAGCACAGATTGTATTACCTTCACTAAAAAGTCAAATCACCTGCATTTGTCTGATCCCATTCACAGCATACAGAAGACGCACCTGAGGGACCCGAGGGAACTGTGCAGACTGTGCCTAGACCTGAGGCCAATATTAATGTAGGAATATCCAAGCAGTGGCATCACAAGGGGGGTGCGCCCCCCATTTTGGTGTCACCCCCCCTGAAAAGGGAGAGAGGAAGGGACCCGGAAGAGAGGAAGTGACCAGGCGGCATACCTTATCCCACCAGGTGACTTTCCCCTCTTCTCTCTGCCGGCGTCCATCACCAAGATGGCCG
>NW_017322001.1:0-330 GCF_000935625.1 Nanorana parkeri
AGAAAGTTATTTTCTTTGTTAGTATTTTTAAGCCCCCTTTCAATTATTAATTACATACATATGAGTAGTCATAACTCACATACTGTGTGAATCATGTGCTTCCTGTGTAGCCTCAAATCACAGGTAATGATGAGTGAATTGGCCAAAAATGTGGCCAATTCATGAAAAAAATTTGCAGAACTTGATTTTTTCTCAAGAGTGTGGATTAAATAAATGCGCCATCCGGTGGTTAAAAATCTGATATGAATCATGATTATAAAAAACATGGCACAAGAGACATACACATACTGGCTGCATCCGAATCTCCGAATTTCCGAAAATTCGTCCAAA
>NW_017322002.1:0-330 GCF_000935625.1 Nanorana parkeri
TTCCTATCGCCCGACGCCCGGGACATGCAGTTTCAGGCACCCCGGGCGAGTTTTTTTTGTACATTTAGCCCTGCTCCGAACAAACAGAGCTAAATGTACAGTGGGAGCCGCCACTCGTTTTTATACAAGTGATTTGATCATATCACTTGTATCAAATCAAGCAGCAGCAGCAGCGATCGAAGCCGGCCTCCTGGCCAGTCAGCATTGAGCCGGCTCAAGGTCACTGCCGTGATGGACTATAAATTTCCTTACGGACTAGTAAGCAAGCTTAAAGCGGTGGCTACTTCACAACATGCACAGGGACCACGGGGAACAAAAGTAGCCACCCTC
>NW_017322003.1:0-330 GCF_000935625.1 Nanorana parkeri
AGAATAAGGAAACAAAATGTTCAGAATTGACACGTGACTTCCCCCAGCAAACAGATGTTCACAAGCTCAACAGTTTAACAGCGCATGGGCAAAATTTTCCCATCATGCACAGGGTTGGCTATAAGCCAATACTATATTCAAGTTATAGACAAATTTCCACTAAATTATTTTAAGTATACATCAGACTAGACTATTGACTAGAAGCTGAAATCAGCTCCCTGGAGATTATACAAATTTATGTATTTCTCTTCCAAGATTTAAAGATATAACTTATACTGCAGTTAAAATGATCTCAATTCAATCTAGATACTACGAGGACTAAATGGTCTA
>NW_017322004.1:0-330 GCF_000935625.1 Nanorana parkeri
TCCATGCACCCCCCTGACAACGCTACGTGGGAACCTCCATGCACCCCACTGACAACGCTATGTGGGAACCTCCATGCACCCCACTGACAACGCTACATGGGAACCTCCATGCACCCCACTGACAATGCTACATGGGAACCTCCATGCACCCCCCTGAGAACACTGTGATGGAACCTCCATGCACCCGCTGACGTTACAGGGGAACGTGCACCCTGCTAAAAACGCTACATGGGAACCTCCATGCACCTACCTGACAACACTACGTGGGAACCTCCATGTCCCCCACTGTTAACACTATAATGGAAACTCCTTGTCCCCCCACTGATAACA
>NW_017322005.1:0-330 GCF_000935625.1 Nanorana parkeri
AACATTTATCACATTCAGAGCATTGATATGGCTTCTCTCCTATGTGCATCTTCATGTGTCAGTTAAGAATAATCATGGTTGAGAAATGCTTGTTACATTCTGAACATGTGAAAGGCTGACTTGACCTATCAGATTCTCCTGTGTGAATCTTCCGGTGTCTGATCAGACTTGACATATCTTTAAAACCTTTGTTACATTCAGAGCACAGATACGGCTTCTCTCCTGTGTGCATCTTCATATATCGGTTAAGAGCAAACACAGTTGAGAAATTCTTGTTACATTCTAAACAGGCTTCTCTCCTGCATGAACCCTGAGATGTTTTATAAGACC
>NW_017322006.1:0-330 GCF_000935625.1 Nanorana parkeri
CAGTATACGGCATGGTATATAGGTGGGCAGTATACGGCATGATATATAGGTACGTACCTGGCATCAATTCCCCTCGGTCCAGGGTCCGCCGCACTCCTCCCGCACTACTGCCCTGGTAGGCGATATGCCACTTTTTGTACTGTGTACAGGAGAGCCGAGGACTGAGCCTGCCAGGAGGATAAATGGGGGGAGGAGTCAGAGGAGGAGCTATATGAAAAACCCGCTGGGGAGTGGTCACTCATACCAGAGAATGGGGGATAGGAGGGTCACCCATTCAGAACAGGGGCGGGAGGGGGGTCACCCATACCAGAACACAGGGGTGGGAGAAGG
>NW_017322007.1:0-330 GCF_000935625.1 Nanorana parkeri
AGAATCAGGCCGGAACGCACTGCATCTGGTGTGAACCTAGCATAAGCTATGAGAATAAAGGTTTACCATTCTAGGTACCCGTGGCAGTGTTAAGGTGCCCACACACTGGCCAAATTTCAGTGGGTTTTTAATGTAACCGACAAAATTTGCACAGTGTATGGGGTTGTCGGCTCCCTTTCAGGGGGTATTCCTCAGTCTGCTGATCGAAGGAGCCAGGTGGAAAATTGTTAAGCGATCAGAGCTTGTAGCCAATGAGCTGCCCGCTCTGATTGTGTATTCTGACAGATGTCGGCGGCAGTGGCGTAACCAGAGTTATGGGCGCCCGGGGCA
>NW_017322008.1:0-330 GCF_000935625.1 Nanorana parkeri
ATGGGGAAAAGCCCTGACCCCATAGTTCTCCTTTAAAATCAGTTTTATAAAGTTATCCTAGCAATACACTTTGGACTATTTATCCGATAGATCTGCGACAGACTACATTCAAAAGAATCTGAATTAATGTGCCTCGGGGTGAGCTATTCAGAAGAATTCAGAAGGGTATACACGGGCAGATTTTTGCACGAACATTCTTATGAAAAATACAGTCGTCGGAACGTTCAATACTTGCATCAGAAACTTGCCGATTGTCGTTCGAAATTTCGTTTGATTTTCACTTTTATTTTACATTCTATTTTGGAATGAATGGAGTTTCCAAACAAAAAC
>NW_017322009.1:0-330 GCF_000935625.1 Nanorana parkeri
ATCTACAGCTGTCTTCTGGGTTTGGTGTCTTTGGCCTCTTGGCCATCATATAGTATCTCCCGCACATGTGCAGCTTGGCATACAGTCTCTTTTGCTATAAAGTCTACCGATCATAAATTTTTTTTAAAAACACTGAAGTAAAGATTTAGTTTTAAAATGCAACTACAGTATTAAACCAGGTAGCACAGCAGCTTGGTGGTAAGCATTTTTGCCATGCAGTCCCTCGGTGTAAATCCGTGCCTGGTCACTATTGGGTTTGCTCCACGTACCACAGTTTTCTCCCACGCTCCAAAAACATGCTGGTGGGTGAATTGGTCATAGTGTATGTGA
>NW_017322010.1:0-330 GCF_000935625.1 Nanorana parkeri
ACACATAGGAATACATTGGGATGCATTTTTAGTGCAGGAGCTCACGGATCTGGTCAGGACAGAATCGGGTCGTCGTGTGAACAGGCCCTAAACATGATACTTCTAAAATGTGCGTAAACTTACATCATTAAAGCTTGCGTTTTATAGCAAAGCTTCCCTTTGCTTTTCTGGTGTTTACACCTCTGCCAAATATAAACCAAGTATTTAGGTCATCAACACACCTGTACCCCCCGAGTTCTCCCCATTGGGTGCTGGTGCCTCTCTAAAGGTGCCCATACACTGCACGATTGTGCAGTGTGAATGAAGACGTGCGACCGTTTCTAATGTACG
>NW_017322011.1:0-330 GCF_000935625.1 Nanorana parkeri
ACATGCATTAATAATAATACTAAAAAAAGTATTTGTACTTGCCCATGATTGGATAATGGAAGTCAACAGAGCATCACCTCATTTACTAAGCTCAGGGAAAATTCACCTGCAAATTGAAATTGTCCTTGCAAATTGAACAGCCTTTATGATAAACGAATAGTCATACACAGAAGGGTCACCACTCAAAAAGAATTATATTCAGATCCTGCCATGCTGAACAGTCCCTGCATTCCACCCCACTAATGCATTTCACCCAAGAATGGGCTTAATCATCTCTACGATTAAGCCTGTTCTTGGGTGAAATGTGTTAGAGGGGTAGAATACAGAGAC
>NW_017322012.1:0-330 GCF_000935625.1 Nanorana parkeri
CGGTAACTGAATCCCCCCCATGCAGGGGATAGACATGACGGTCGGGGGGATTGAAATGTCCGTCCTCTGAAATCCCCGACATTGCGGACTGTACATGGGGGGAGGGGCCTGCAATGTATCTACATTCATTATTATTTGGGGGGTGGGGCTTGTGGTTTGTGGGAGGGGTAGACACTCTGTCAAGTTTTGTATTGCTGTTGGTGACACCAGGACCAAAGAAGGATGAATCTCCGCAAAGGGGTCACCGGGTCGGGGGGGATATTTCTCTATTTCAGATCCAAGAAAACCCCCTTCTCTATAGCATGACTCCGCCCACAGATACAATGTAAC
>NW_017322013.1:0-330 GCF_000935625.1 Nanorana parkeri
CAGGGCTGACCTCTCTCGCGCTCTTCCCTCTCCCCCGCCTTTTTACAGTGACCCAGCTCCCCACCTCGGGATCATGCTCCTCCGACCCCCCCTCCTCACCCAGACCCCCATCTATCACAGCCTGGTGGGTTAAGTCCAGGCTCTTTTCCATGACTGTTATGCTCCTCAGTGTTGCCAGTTTGTTGCTTAGATCCAGAATCTGGGCTTCTAAACAAACAACTTGCTCACATCTAGTGCAGATGTATTCCCCCTCGAACACATGTTTAAGGAAAGCATACATTGCGCACGCCATGCACTTGGTTGCGTACCCACTCATGGAAGACATTATTT
>NW_017322014.1:0-330 GCF_000935625.1 Nanorana parkeri
AAAAAAAAAAAAAAAGAATTACTGACCCAAAGTTCTAAGCCGGCTTCTTCGTAGACCAGTACCTGGAATGTTTCTCCCCTACTCTGCAGTTGACTAAGGAAAATCATCACATCCATACACTATGCATAGACTTGAGGATGCTGTGGAACATTCCAATCTGCTGCAGGGGAGGGGACAGGCTGGTGGGAGCACCATGACAGCTGGCCAGCTCGGAAATTTGGATGAGTATAGCTTTGTTATTTTAGCACCTAGACACAAACGAGTCCCATTGCAAGGGTTTTTTTTTTTAAAGAATATGTTTATTTAAGGAAGTTTGTAAATTACAGTAAA
>NW_017322015.1:0-330 GCF_000935625.1 Nanorana parkeri
CAGGTCTAAACATAATGGTACTTTAGTAATACTTATTTTCAGCCTGGTTTTTCTGGGAATGTGACTCCAAAAAGATTGAAGCCAAACACAGGCAGGCAGCAAGCATTCTCATACGTAGGCCAGCAATTGTAGTGCCCATACTTATAACAGATGCACTTTAAGGTGATTTCATCCCACTTTGGTTTCTTGAGCATAGCTGCCAGCATTTTAGAATTTCAGGAACACCCCTCTGTATTGCATGTGTATTCTATATAGTATATAATAAATAAAAAAGTGTATTTTAAAGCTGCTCCTCGATGATGCACAAGTGCGGCTTTGCTCTGCACCCTA
>NW_017322016.1:0-330 GCF_000935625.1 Nanorana parkeri
CTTGCAAACCTTCAAGTCCTTATCACACAGTAAAGATAAAAACACACTAATATTACTATCTACCTACTGCTTCAAAGCCAATGTGGTTCGTGCTGCGCCTGCTGTTGGCGTCTCTTGAGTGCATGTTTTGTACAGGGCCACTTCAGTTGTGTGTTACTTAGGAGTTAAGGGGTTATGTATGTTTTTGTAAGACTTTTATCCAAGGCTGCAGACAATTGTCTAAATATTTTACCTCTATTATGTATTTGAGGTTTACATGATACCAAGGTATACATCTATATTTATATCTACACGTCTATCTATCTATCTATCTATCTATCTATCTATCTA
>NW_017322017.1:0-330 GCF_000935625.1 Nanorana parkeri
AGTAGAAGGAGAGAAGGAAAGAGCCAGTAGGGCATAAGGGGAAAAGAAAAGAGAATGAAGGGAAGAGAAGGCTCCTGGGGTATTATTACCCCCTCCCAGTTATTAAGCATTCCGTTCGAGTATAGATCACCATACACATTTAGGCATATCGATAGTTAATTTATACGCTTATATAAGCCATCCATGGGTCCCAGGCATCCCCAAATTTCTTGTGTTTATCTTGTAGTATGCTTGCCAGTTTTTCATGCGTCATTATCCATAAAATTTGCTTTTAAAATAGGTGAAGGATACCTTGTCTGTCTTTCAGGCTTTGGCGATAGTTATCTTGGC
>NW_017322018.1:0-329 GCF_000935625.1 Nanorana parkeri
CCTGCATAGTCCCCCCTGTACATCTGATGTCAGCTCTTCTTAATTATTAATGTCAGTGTCAGCAGCAACTTCTGCAATCCTTACTGGGCCCCCTTCCGCCCCCATAGCAGCCGCATTGGGCTGCTATGGCTATTGTCACGCCACTGATTCGATGCATGAGTTCCACAAAATCTGGGACCCCTGGATAACCAACTGCATGTCCGTGGAGGTGAAAGAAATACTATGATTGTCCTGTACATGGCCTTGCTGTTAGGATGCTGCGGTCTGGATGCCCTGGGGTCTCTTCCACGTTGTCCATTCCTTTCCCTCCTGTTCCCCTTTGGGCCCAC
>NW_017322019.1:0-329 GCF_000935625.1 Nanorana parkeri
AGTGTCAGCACCAATTCATATATGATTTGAGGATCTACAGCCGAGGGATACACAAATAAGTGGCATTGTTGTTAATAGATAAGGTACTTGAATGCATTTGTAAGATCTAACTCCTGAGTTTAGTGTCACTTCAAAAGAGAAGTAATGCCAAAACTTTTTTAGCAGTCTTTTTACCATGTTCCAGATGCTACAACTTCAGCATGAATACAAAGAGAATCACTCTCTGTGATAGATGAAGAGGTTTGAGGTCAGAATACTGAGAACAGCCATTTAATACAGATAAATGAGAGCAGGGATGTGCGGTCAGGGGAGGCAGGTGAGGCAAAGCC
>NW_017322020.1:0-329 GCF_000935625.1 Nanorana parkeri
CAGATATGTATCTTAAATAATCCTCAAAGCAAGTGCATACATGCCAAGCCAATAAATCCGCATATCGCGCAGGGGCCCTAGCTGGCGTCCATACACTTGCTAAGAAACCATTGCCTTGCCACGCATATCCACAGGAAGATATCTACTCCAATGGTTTACCCCCCCCAGTGCTGATTTTAATCTGGGTCACGCTCCAATCAAGTGTGATGCAGTTAACCCGACACAGACATGATGACAATATACTAAAAACACACACACCGGAAAATTGTATACTTACCTAACTCTGGAGGTACATCACTGAATTCTATCAGTAGGGATGACAGTCTGCG
>NW_017322021.1:0-329 GCF_000935625.1 Nanorana parkeri
GTACAGATGAGGGGCGGGGTGTATGAGGGGCGGAGTCTATGTTTGTACAGATGAGGGGCGGAGTCTATAGCTGTTGTATCTCATTTTAGACACACACAAAGAAGAGGAAATCTTTTGCTCGGTTCAGGAAGTTGCAGGAATCACGGCCGGAATTTGGGGGCCGAACCCTGGAAGAGCTCCTGGGACTTCCTCTTCACCGATTGGCCAAGTAGGTTGTCACTCGTCTTCTGTGCTCCCGACTCACTTCCTGTTCTGTTCACTTACCTCTGCAGAGAGAGCAAATGGACAGGGCCCCATACGTCACTGCCACAGAGGATGGGGCCCCATAC
>NW_017322022.1:0-329 GCF_000935625.1 Nanorana parkeri
CGCCCCCCCTCAGTCATGCGCCCGGGGCAAGTGACCCCCCCGCCCCCCTGGTTGTTACGCCACTGGTTTGCATCTATCTGCTGCTGGGTGTACCCTGGTCACTGAGCAGAGCAACCAATGAGAGATTGCTATAAGCATGTATGTCTCCCTAGCCAATCACGGGGACGTTGATGGCCAGTGGTGCAAGCTGAGAGAGGAGATAAATACTTGGGGTGGACCATGTGAGCTCTCTCTTCTTCTCCCTGGGCCCTGCTTTGGGGCAGGCTGCTATGGACTGTCTCATATGGCTAGGTGTCACGTCTGCAGTTTTTACAATAGTGGATCTCAAC
>NW_017322023.1:0-329 GCF_000935625.1 Nanorana parkeri
CAAGACAAGATGGTAAGGAGGGCCCTGCCCGTGAGGGCATTTCAATCTAAAAGAGAGGGGCAAGTGATACATGAGGAGGTGACGAAGGAGCATGGTGGCGGCTTCCCGGCCGTCCAGGAAGCCGGGCAGTGAGTCATTACATGCTTCCTGACACTGGAAGTTCCAGTATCGGGATAATTATCGGGAGCATTTGGGTGAGTATGAGTACTCAAAATACTCGGCATCTAGTATCGTTATTGGTGCATCCCTATTTCTTACTAAGTGCACCAACACATACTATATATTGTATTTTAGAGGACAGATAGGGCCATATATTTATATCACATATG
>NW_017322024.1:0-329 GCF_000935625.1 Nanorana parkeri
TTGCATTGAGTTTGAGTTCGAATTCCAACTTTTATCATGTTCTAAAGTTCGAATTGGAACCGAACACGGGTGTGTATGGCCCATCACTAACGATTACATGTGGTTAGGAAACAATCACTATCCCTGTGGAGGCATCTGCTGTCGCTAATGCACCCACCCTACTATTGGGACATCCAGTCAGGAGTGCGATGGGTTACATGTTGGTCCTGGACACCCGATCGACGCTTCCAAGGATAGTGATTGTTTTCTAACCGCATGCAATCATATCACATATAATAATATATGCAGTGTGTTGTTCAGTGGCATTTTTTTTTGGGGGGGGGGGGGGG
>NW_017322025.1:0-329 GCF_000935625.1 Nanorana parkeri
CCCCCCCCCCCACTGCTCCCCTTTTATTGCCACCCCTTCTTTCCTTCTCTGTTTCCCTTTTTCAAGGTACTTAACTTGCGTTTTCTCTTTATATACTGTGACCTCCTATCTCTTTTTCTTTTGGGTTGCTGCCGTATCTCCTATTCTCTTCTCTTTCTTTCTTGCTTCACCAGTTTTGTTGATATTTGTATCTTTGATATATTAGGTTCTCCTACTCAATGCATCCATTATTCACATATATTATCCAAAGCTACGGAATGGTATCACAGAGCGAAACTGACAGACACCTTAGGCACTCTAGATGTCCTTTGACACACTACTACCCGGTA
>NW_017322026.1:0-329 GCF_000935625.1 Nanorana parkeri
CCTTCCATACACCTGCCGATTATCGTACGATCACGGGATTTTCTCGCGATTATCGGCAGGTGTATGGGCACCTTTTAGAATTGGTGCTGGTTTGAATCCAAAGGGTAGTCTCCAAATATTGATTTGATTTTAGATTTTCCTTCTGTTCACTCACTTTGCATTTTGTAGATGCTTTTGGTGGTGGACATAGGTCAGCACCCTGACTGGTCTGGAGCCCTGGTCTGGTCACAGCCCATGCACAGCAAACTGCAATGTACTGTGTGTTCAGATATCTTTCTATCAGAACCAGCATTAACTTTTTCAGCAATCTGAACTACAGTAGCTCTTCT
>NW_017322027.1:0-329 GCF_000935625.1 Nanorana parkeri
TGATAAATTTGCTTATTTTTTTTTAGTATGTAAGAGAGACATTTATAAAGTCTATATAAATAACGTCAACATCTTCAGAACTGAGTAATATAGTGATTTCAGCTTTGTACTACTGGTCATTCTTATCATACTTCACAACACTTCTTTGACCAATCGCTGGCTGTGTAATTTTTCAGTTACCTGTTTCTTGACAGCTAGATACATCTGGTATTTTATTTTCCGAGCTCATTAATGTAGAAATCGGATGGGTCATCACACCATATATTTGCATGATTGTGTAGTAAATACAATCTAAAGCAGTGGTTCTCAACCTGTGTAACCTCGGGACC
>NW_017322028.1:0-329 GCF_000935625.1 Nanorana parkeri
ACTATGAGGTGAGTGGAAATCACTCATCTCATAGTTCTCAGCACCATACCATACGATTGTATTATGAACCATAAATCACTGTGAAAAAACACAAAAGGTTCTTCTGCTCAATAACATAGGTAACAATGTGCAATTTGCATGGAATACTAGTCAATTTGTGTTTTTTATGATAAGCATTTCAGCCAGTTATTATCGCTTGTTGTTACACGGGAAGAATATCCAGCTTGTTCAAAGATCTCCATTCAAGCAGGACCCAATCCGTCACTCTGTATGTGCACCACTGACGGCGCCAATTAACCAGTTGACATCCGCGGTGTTAAACCCCCTTC
>NW_017322029.1:0-329 GCF_000935625.1 Nanorana parkeri
AACACTCAGCATTCAGTACTGATTGCTGAGTGTTTGTACTCTGCTCCCCATCCTGAATGCTCCACCTTTCACAGATCTGCCTGGTAGAGGTAGGAGGGATCAGAGGGGACACAGAGCCGATCCAGTTGCTGGCACCCAGGGGGGAGTAGAGAAGCTATAAGGAGGCTGCAGGACAGTGCGGGGAGGAGAGCTGTCAGCTGTCACAGGAGGCCAAGCTATCCTCTAGCACCGCCCCGCTCGGCCTCCTGACAGCTTCTCTCCTCCTCCCTGGGCGCCGGCAGCTAGATTGGTTCTGTGTCTCCTCCAATACCCTCTGCCTTTGCCAACAC
>NW_017322030.1:0-329 GCF_000935625.1 Nanorana parkeri
ATTTTTTACAGATATACCATGACCTAGATGAATGAGAACCTCCACAGATATATTCTCTTAGTTCCTTTTGGTCTGTTAGGTATACCTTTAAAAGAGTTTTGTTGCTTTTGCCAGAAATCTTGTGAGCTGATAACTTCATGTGCTGTATTCTTATCAGTAATGTTGTTCCAAGTTATCTCTTAGGGCTGCAGAACCCATCCACTCTATGCTGTGAAAAAAAAGAGAGGGTGTTTGTAGTCCCGTTCTTTGGTGACAATTCTGCTTCTCCATGGATACAGTATGGTGAGTAAGCGTTACATAGTTACATAGTATTTGAGGTTGAATAAAGA
>NW_017322031.1:0-329 GCF_000935625.1 Nanorana parkeri
CCCAGGTGTGAACCCAGCCTTAGGTTGGCTACCCTCACTCCTCTACTGTATCTATGGAGGAGCAGTGTAGCCACCCTTGTAAAGAACCATTGTCAACCTGTGAAGAGGGTAGTGTTTTTTTGGCTAGTAGATTTATATGGATTTTACATAGGTGACTAACAAATAAAAAAGGGCAGCACAGTAGTGTAGTAGTTAGCATTTCTGCCTGGGGACTCAAATCCCAGTCAGGACAGGAGTTTGCATGTTCTCCCTGTGCTTATGTGGGTTTCCGCTGGGTACTTTGGGTTCCTCCCACTCTCCAAAGACACGGTGGTAGGTAAATTAGGCCC
>NW_017322032.1:0-329 GCF_000935625.1 Nanorana parkeri
CAATGGCCATGCATATCTCCCTCGCGGGACCCCGCCTAAGGAGAGTCCTAGACAACTTCCCATTCAAATGGTCTCCCAACTCTATCAAATATTTGGGCATACAGCTTCCAAGAAATCTCTCCCACACTTTTTCCCTGAATTTCCCTCCATTATTAGCCACCATTACCTCTGACCTCAAAACCTGGTCTACGGGCACCTTCTCCTGGATGGGCAGATGCAACATACTCAAACAATCCATCCTCCCCCGCCTCCTATACCCACTTCAAGCTCTCCCGATCGCGATTCCCCCGTCATTTTTTCGCAAACTGAGAACGCTTTTCACCTCTTTC
>NW_017322033.1:0-329 GCF_000935625.1 Nanorana parkeri
ACCACCAACCAGCATCCACTACCAGCCAGCATTCACCACCAGTGAATGCTGGCTGGTAGTGCCTTCTACCAACCAGCATTCATCAGTAACCAGCTGGAAAATAAGTAGAAACTAAATACAATTCTCTCTAAAAAAAAGTTTTTGTTTTACTTTACTATTGGAGAATTACTGTGTGAATCATAAAAAGAGATTGGATATATTTTCTCATATAAAGGTGTTTGAGGTTTATTTTTCATGATTATGGACCAGCTGCAGGCTTTTTAAAACATATGTACCCACCACAAAGACACCTCCAATCTTGTTCAGGTCCACATTCAGAATTACACAAA
>NW_017322034.1:0-329 GCF_000935625.1 Nanorana parkeri
ATTGTATGTGATATGATTACATGCAGTTACAAAAACAATCGTGTATCCATGGAGAGTGACAGATTCCTAACTGCATGTAATCCTTTCACACACGATTACACGCGGTGTGCAGGCGTGTACATGCAGCGGCCGTCATTCATTTGAATGGGTGACAGTTGCCGCTTGTAACATGTACAGACATTAACACCGGTACCGGGTATAGCAGCGGCCCACACGGGAGACCCCTGATCTGCACTACGTGGCATGGTGAGCGCCTCATGCAGGATCCAGAGCCTGAAGGAACTTCACAGGGTCCCCAGCAGGAGGAAGGAGGTCCTGATCCCTCTATA
>NW_017322035.1:0-329 GCF_000935625.1 Nanorana parkeri
CCCACTCTGCTATATGTGCCAGCATGGAAATGCGTATAAATCACAGTGGCTTAGTGGTTAGCCCTTCTGCCTTGTAGCACTGGGGGTCCCTGGTTTGAAACCAAGGCTAGAACACTATCTGCATGGAGTTTATGTTTTCGTTGTTCTTGAGTAGGTTTCCTTCCCCACTCCAAAGACATGCTGGGAGGTTAATAGTGTGTGCGCATGTATGCATGTAAGATAGGGATCATAGATTGTAAGCTAATTGAGTGCATTATCTAAAGTGCTGCATAAAATTGTTGGTGCTATATAAATACCTATAAAGGTGCCCATACACTGCTCGATTCTCG
>NW_017322036.1:0-329 GCF_000935625.1 Nanorana parkeri
CTTCTAACAATGGTGTTGGTCGCGGACGAGGCTCTTTTGTGACAACCGTCCACCTTTGTGATTTGCTAGTCCACCGCCGAGCCTTGCTCGGGAAGCCAACCAGACTTGCCAAGCAGCTTTCGGCTCGTTGGTCTAGGGGAATGATTCTCGATTTGGGTGCGAGAGGTACTGGGTTCAAATACCGGACGAGCCCAATATTCAGCACATGTCTTGCATTTCGACAAGGAAGCTTGGTTGTGACCGTGACTGATTTTGGGCTGGTGACCTCAATTTATGGGAGAAAAGAGGAGAAATGCGATGACTGAGAAATCAGTACGCGAGTGCTGCTG
>NW_017322037.1:0-329 GCF_000935625.1 Nanorana parkeri
TACATATGAATAAGCCGCAACTCATTCTCCCCCAAAAATGTTTGTACGTTGTAGCGTCCGGGTTTCGCTGAAAGAAACGGTGGCAATCCTACACTGTGGCATCAGGAGAAAGCAGTTGTTATGAAATTATATTGCAAGTGACTGAGGTCATATTTGTTTAAAACACATTGGGGTCTAGTCAAGAAGCAGCCGAAGGATCTAGCTGTGGCTTCGGTCGATCCTTCGGGCTAGCTTTGGCCCCAGGACCCCTTTGGTTCTATTCACTATAGCCCGTACAACTCCCGAACTTGGCCAAGCGGCTCAGTCAAGCCGAACGCATATGCCTCGGC
>NW_017322038.1:0-329 GCF_000935625.1 Nanorana parkeri
AAATAGTGTAGTGCACAACCGCATAGTCAGGGTAGTCCATTCATTTTCTTCCTGTCGCTTTTAAAAGAGGGAACGTGGATGAAATCTACAGACTTTGCTAATCGAACTGTGGAGACAACTTAGCTATATGCAGGATTTTTGGGGGAGATTAACTTATCCCATCAGTCCTGAGAACCTGGGCAGAATAATGCTAATATCAAGATCAAACTCAAGAAAACTCATCATAAGGTCAAGTAAGAATCCTAGAATCATGAACCCTGAATTTTGGTATTTGAAGATCAGGAGACAAAGGAGAAAAGATTGGTTTCACTGTTGTTACTAATGTTTTT
>NW_017322039.1:0-329 GCF_000935625.1 Nanorana parkeri
GCCACGTCGTCGCGCTCCTTCCTCCATCTTGTTTCCATATATTGAGTCTCCGCAGTCTTCAGACGCCAGGCGGCTGCTTTAGTTTTCCCTGGTGACGGTGCAGATAACAGACTTCCTGTGTGGCTACGCTCACGTTTCCCTGTATCTACGGAGGGAGCCGCGATCGCCCCGCCCCCCCCAGGCCGGACTACAACTCAGTCTGCCTGGACCTCCCCCATATGAGTAGTATACCGAAGTGAGATGAGTGTTTCTAGTTCATCTCACAGGAAGCGACGAGGACACGTCATGTCCTGGCACGCGTCATGTCCTGGCACGCGTCATATCCTGGC
>NW_017322040.1:0-329 GCF_000935625.1 Nanorana parkeri
TCTAGGGGATTGTGGCTGGGAGAGGAGCAGTGTCATCTAGGAGAACTGTAGACAGAAGAGATGCACAGTCAGCAGGTGGATTGTGACTGGGAGAGGTGCCCCTTGGTGTCAGCACCTTGTCTGTATGTGAATCGTGTATAGGGCAGTCCATTTATTTCACTTGGTGCCCTATACATGGCACTTGCACTTAGGAAGTCCAAGCACCTTTTTCCCAAAATGCGCCACACCAAAGCGCACTTTGTTACTATGCCTTTTTATGCAAATTCATGCATGTGAAAGTGCATGGTGCAGAATTGAATGGCACCGCAGCACATGTTTTGGCATTTCCC
>NW_017322041.1:0-329 GCF_000935625.1 Nanorana parkeri
TTCTTTTGTTCTCCATGCTTTGACCCCTAGGTGGGCCGAGCTGTGGCCGTGGCCGTGTTGGATCTGGAGGAGTGTAACCCGTGGCCGCGTCTCATCATGTCCGAGTATAACAGTCTCTCCAACCTGAGGGCCTGGATGCTGAAACATGTCAGGAATACCAAAGTCACCACCATCGGGGGGTCCAAGAAGAAAGGAGCCAAGACCACCCAATCAAAACCCATCTAGTAAGGATTGGGAACATTTCCCCCTCCTCCAATCCTGTGTGACGTGTCCCTAAACCCAGTACTACTTCCTGTACACAGTCCATTGTATTCCTGACCCCAGTACTC
>NW_017322042.1:0-329 GCF_000935625.1 Nanorana parkeri
AGAGGAGGGAGAGTCCTGGGGAAAGCTGATGGTTGCATAAGTGCTCTGTGTGACCTTTGGTGTAAAACCTAGGTCCATCTTATAAGGTGAGGGTACATCTGAAGAGCACTGAGGAGGAAGAGTTTATCTAATATTATCTGCACTGGATATCAAACACTGTTTTGGTACTATTTTAATTGCAGAAAAGTTGATAACGACTGTTTATAATTGCACAGGATATTATTCACCAGTGTGGGACTATGTGTTCACTAAACAGCTTCTAAATAAACAATGCACTTCGCGCTCAGCCTCTTACTAAGCAGCAAGCACTAGTTCCAGCGAGAAGCCAA
>NW_017322043.1:0-329 GCF_000935625.1 Nanorana parkeri
CCCCTTTTTCCAGCTCCAGCAACACTGACACTTCTTGTAATAAACAGGTTCAAGTCGTAGGACATTTTTTTAGTATTAATTGCTCAGTAATAAAACTCAGGAGAGAGGGTTTAGGGTTGCAGGATATCCAAAAACAGCAAAGTAGAGGACACCATCCCCACCAATAGCACCAGTTCCTATAAGAGTGACCTAAATGATATTCTTGGACAGAAAGTAGCCAGGATAAATCTCTGTCTCTGTGTGAGCAGTCACAGTACTTCAAGTGCACCAACTGGCTTCTAATCTTTCTTATAGTAGTCATGGACGAGAAGTGTCTCTTACAGGGTCCA
>NW_017322044.1:0-329 GCF_000935625.1 Nanorana parkeri
ATCCCAGGTGGGGGTGGCTTAGCGCCCGGGTTGATGCTCTTTAGGGACAGCAGAGTCCCACCGTCCCCGGCAACCACTGGGGAGGACCAATGGAGGGAAGGAAAAGAAAGAAGGAAAGGGAGGGAGGGCAAGAAGAAGGAAAGAAGGATGAGGGGGAAGGAACGAAGGAAGAAAGTGGGGGGACGCCCGACAGATCACGAGGGAACACCGCATAGAGAGACTCCAATTTCAAAATTACCACTTGAATATTTTTGTATTTCTAAACAATAGGTGTCTTTCATAGGTGTCTTTCATAGGTGGCATGATACTTAGTGAGCTGACTAAGCTGG
>NW_017322045.1:0-329 GCF_000935625.1 Nanorana parkeri
AAATCCCAGCAATACATTATACAGCAATGCAGAACAATATACTCTGTATTGCTCACCAGGACTGTGCAGGTCACACCAGGGTTTCATGCAGTCTCAACAGGGCGAGTGTCACCAGGGTTGTACCGACTGGTGCGCATCTCAGCAGGGCTGCGTTCAGGGCTCTCTAGGGCTGTGCCGGTCTCACCAGGGCTCTGTGGGCGGCAGGAAGGAGGAGGAGAAGATTGCGGCCAGCCCGGCGCTCTAAAAGACAGCGTTGTGAAGGTCCCCATCAAAGCGGGGCCTCAGGCAGCCTGTTAGGATCCAGAGCGCCTCCAGGTGGCGCTGGAGCT
>NW_017322046.1:0-329 GCF_000935625.1 Nanorana parkeri
CCCTTAACATTTCTGCTGAATGAGAAGTAATTATAGTGTCTGTGTTATAGAGGTACCAATGAGAGTTGGAGAACTGTACAGTTATAAAATGAATAGTTTTCCGTGCGTGCTTGAGAAGTTTCCAACCATATTTTTGCAAAGCTGAATTTTTATGTGTACTTCCCAGAAGGAATGGTGTTGCCCCAAGTTTACGCTGCAACAAAGATCTTTGATTTTAAATGCAAAACAGATTTGATTGGTTTACAGTCTAGTAGGTCTGAGGGCCTACAATAGCAAGATGATGATCTTACTTACAAAAGCTTAATCAAAACCAGATTAACAAAAAGACA
>NW_017322047.1:0-329 GCF_000935625.1 Nanorana parkeri
TTGATTGACATATTTAACTGCACTTTTTTGTTACACATTATATATTTATTTTTTGGTTCATTCTTTCTCATTATTATTTATAAGTGAGCGCTGTGATTGGGGTGAAACACTCATAATAAAGAAAAGGATTTTTTTTTATTTGTTACCATTCTGGTGGGGTCCATGTAAGGAAAAATAAAAAGGAAATTAAACTTCAACTTTAAGGAAACAGTAAAATAAAACATCAGCACTGGGTTTCTTGGATAGGTTTATTTTATTATATCATTTTGCCATAAGGCAAACACTAAACATTGAACATCTACTAATCACTAGACATGTGCGATTCGTTT
>NW_017322048.1:0-328 GCF_000935625.1 Nanorana parkeri
CAATGTATATGTGGGTGGAGCTTGTGGGTGGGTGGGGCTTGCATTGGGGCAGAACACAAGGGGGCCCCATAACTTTATATTGCCCGGGGGCCCCATGTGTTGTCAGTCCGCCCCTGTCTCTCAGAATACCCAAACGGTGCTTGCAGCTAATTGGCTGGAAGCACTGATTGGCCTATGATTTTCTAGCTGGCTCCTTCAAGGGGAAGCAGGGCAGAAAGTGTATGGCTGGCCTAAGGCGATCGGATACTCACTGGATTATTGACGGTTTAGGGGGCCCAGCTGATCTTCATGTATGAAATAATTACAGAACATGGGAGGTCAGTGACCT
>NW_017322049.1:0-328 GCF_000935625.1 Nanorana parkeri
CTCCCTCCATCTCCTGCTCCCTCACCATACCTCCTTTTATCTCCTGCTCCCTCACCTTACCTCTAACTCTGGTTCTTCCCCCCATACCTTCCTTCATCTCCTGCTTTCACAGCATTCCTCCCCATCGCTTGCTCCATCTTCACACTTCCTTCCATCTACTGCTTCCCCATCACACTTCCCTCTCCATGCTCTCTCGCCATGGCTTCCTCCATCTCTGTCTTCCTCACCATACTTAATTCCATCTCCTGTTACCTCAACATACCTCCTTCCATATCCTGCTCCCTCATCATACCTCCTTCCATCTCCTGCTCCCTCACCATACCTCCTT
>NW_017322050.1:0-328 GCF_000935625.1 Nanorana parkeri
CACCCCGCCCCCCTCTCCTGAGGAACGTGACCACCCCCCTCTCCCCTCACGTGGTTGTCCAGACACGTCTCAGCTGAAGCTACTATGTGGGGGATGTGGGGGAGGGGCGCTCTTACCTTTATTCTCTCCTGATGACGCAGAATCATGTATGCCACACGGACGTGCATTGCACACCAGCGCCCCGACCTCTGCGACACAAAACATACGACATGTAAGACTCTCACACGGGGAGGAAGCCACAAAACAGAAATAACATCCACTCTTCCTCCAGACTCTACAATGCCGGGAGCCAATCGCTGGGCCTGACCAATACGCAGACCAGTAAAGG
>NW_017322051.1:0-266 GCF_000935625.1 Nanorana parkeri
AAAAAAAACTTTATAAATTACATTGTTAAAGCTTTTTTAAGAGATTTTAGTGATTTGGTTCAGATCTAGTTTTTGTCAACCATTATGCCTGATGTGTAGCCCGAGAAAGCCCACCTCCATATCTGACATCATTAGGATCAAACCAATCAATTTGTACTAGTGCCTGCTGCACATTTTGATTGGCTAATATGTTACGCTACAATGCACCTTAGTAGCAAAGCAATGAGTATTTTGTATTATTGAATTATTATACATCAAGTGTATGT
>NW_017322051.1:1870-2198 GCF_000935625.1 Nanorana parkeri
CACTTTAAAGCACCCTTAAACATTGAATAATATTTTATTAGATAGTGAAAAAAAATCATATACTGTATGTGTATTTCAGCTTTGTATTCAGTAATATGCCACAGTTATGATTTAAAAAAAACTTGTTCAATAGCTCCTGCAAGGGAATTTGTATTTTTATGGTTGCTTGAGGAAGGTGAACAAGATTTGACTGGAATAACTGACTTTGTTTACTCTTTTTTCCTGTGCATTCCTTTACATAGTACCAGCTTAATTAAAAGTGCATCTGAGCTTACAGTGTTCTCGTAGTACAGTAATACCTTGGTTTACGAGCATAATTCGCTCCGGA
>NW_017322052.1:0-328 GCF_000935625.1 Nanorana parkeri
TATAAAAAGTAGTCTTATACGCCAGCAAATACAGTATATACTACTATGCTCCTTGGCTCCATCTACTGGCCATAATGTGATATTTACCTGAAATTACATTTGATCTTGAAAGAAAATGTGTCAATAACATTCATTTTTGCATTTATTCTCATAAATAGAAAGTACATGTGAATTATTTATAAATACACTCCATACTGTTATATTTTAAAATGGTTAGCACTTTTGTTTACAGTCTATCATCTTATATCTGATTTTAAAGTTTAGATTTACTCTCTCTCAATGGTACATAACAATAGCCATAGCAGCCCACATGGCTGCTATGGGGCCT
>NW_017322053.1:0-328 GCF_000935625.1 Nanorana parkeri
CCCACTTTTGAGTCACGACCCACCAGTTGAGAACCAAGGCTTTAAACCTACAGACATCATACTTTTTTTTTTCCAGCGCACATCGTAACGCTCATGTCTCTAGAGAGGTATCTATCTCCACAGGTCCTGGAACAAGCACTAACAAGGACCAACACGAGGGTGAACTGTAAGAGCCCCGTAATGTACAGACTGGTAGAGTTCTTTTTGTGGGGACACATAACCTTTATCTGACTGGACTAACAAATTCAAGAGTGGAAATGGAAACGTCCTTTGTGGTAAGAGGGACCTGTGTTTTAGGCCTTGTTCACACCAAATGCAGACCAGATCC
>NW_017322054.1:0-328 GCF_000935625.1 Nanorana parkeri
ATCATCTTCCGGGTGACTTCTAGAATCTTCTCATCATTCCTCTCAGGTATCGGGCAGTGAGTTGCTGGCACTGTAATGGAGGATGGCTCATGGGGAAGGCTGGTGGATCTCGTCTGGTGTTTGTTGTGCATCTCAGATGTGTTTTTAAATGATGCATCAGGACTGCTACTTCGTGTTCGTTGTTCACCAGATATCTTCTTTACCACTTCATGACCCTGTGAAAGAAAGAGACGGTACAAATCATTACTGTCTGTTTCCAAAATCTGCTCCACCTCTAAAGCCAGGTCTATCTTTTATTAATAGAGATAAGAGTGATGTCACGTGACCT
>NW_017322055.1:0-328 GCF_000935625.1 Nanorana parkeri
AACCCAGAAAGAACTGGAAACCCAGCTCCTTCCCTGTAACAATATACATTATTTGGACCTTCTCAACCCCTCTGGCCAAGAGTTCTGGACACCAAACACACGAATTACCATAGTGACACAGCACTGTCCTGTCACTATATAACTATAAAATATATATTTGAACCCATATAAGACACAACCTCACTGATGAGGCTCAGATTGGGGGGGCATAAGGACACTGAGACACATTAGGGGGGCTAGTGATGGGGTGAGGGGTTCTACTGAGACCTTTAAGGAGTTGTAAAGTTCCAGCATATCCTCTCCTGTTATACCATCAGCATTGTAATAG
>NW_017322056.1:0-328 GCF_000935625.1 Nanorana parkeri
TCACGCTGTGTCAGTATGCTGGAGATTAATTATAAAGTATTGTTACGCTGGTACATGGTGCCAGTGAGGGTGGCTAAATTCCGACCCCACACCTCTCCACTATGCTTCCGAGGATGCCTGAGCCAGGGCACCTTCTTCCACACATGGTGGCAGTGCCCGACAGTTGCTAGGTATTGGGATCGGTATTTACCATACTATCGTCCTTGTTTCAGAAACCACTGACCAAAGATCCCACCTTTGCCCTTCTTAATTGTAAACCGGTGGGCCTTTCCACAACATCCTTTAAACTGAGCCTCCATGTACTAACAGCGGCTAAACGTGAGATAGC
>NW_017322057.1:0-328 GCF_000935625.1 Nanorana parkeri
CCTCGCTGCACATGATATGTGGATGTCGGGGGAGGGGTGCGTTTCGTCCTGACCTTCCCCCGTGCACAGCCGGCCGGGGCGTCCATAATTACATAATGATTGTGCCATTGGCATTGTTCCGGCGCCGTGTTGTCACCTGACTCCCACCTCACACATCGGGGGCCCCAGAAGGCTCATGTAAGCTCCGCCCACAACTGACAATTCAACAAAACGTTTTATCAGAGCCGAGCAGACAGCGCTGAACCGGAATCCGCATTAACCCCGCGCACTCCGCGGCCCCGACCCATCGCGTACGGCGAGCTCGCTATTCTGCGTGACGGAATACATC
>NW_017322058.1:0-328 GCF_000935625.1 Nanorana parkeri
GGCTGAACAAAAGAAATAGAACAGATTCCTCCATCAACGCTTATACAAGCGTTGATGGAGGAAACCCATTGTTTCCGGCTGTTTGGTGCTGTCAGAATATCTGAATAGAGTCGGCAGCTCATTGGCTGCCACCTCTGTTCGTTCAAAGATTGTTCGTTTGGTCTCCTTTGACCAGCTGATCATGAGATGCCGGTGTTCTATCGAATTCTCCAACTCGTCAAGACCTCCAACTCCCGTCAAGTGAGCCTGCGCAGCCGCCCAAGAGAATGATCAAGCTCTTACAGTCTGCGGCACCTACGGCAACGAGGATTGCAAAACCTGTGACGGC
>NW_017322059.1:0-328 GCF_000935625.1 Nanorana parkeri
CACCTACACAGCGGGGACACGGACGAAGTCTCCCTTGTCTGTCATCTCTCTCCTTGTTCATCATCTACATCTCTCACCCGTGGACGAGCATCCTCGGACGGCAGTCCACCCTGAGTTGGGCATATACCCAAGGCATCCTGATCCTCCTTATAGACGGCTACCCATCTGGTCCCTGGACTCACATGTAAGTGCAAAACCTTGTATTGCCATGTTCTGTCCAGCTAGCTAGCTCTCAAATTGCTGTTGCGCCCTTTTGTGTGTGTTTTTTGGTTTTTACATTTACAGGCACTCCTCCTGTTTCACAGGGCTGCATGCTAGTCAGTTATCC
>NW_017322060.1:0-328 GCF_000935625.1 Nanorana parkeri
TGTCACCTTCCCTGATATGTTCGGTCCAGGCAGTCAGCTGATCTAGTTTTGCGCCTTCTTGTTTCTCACATCCGATGCACTCATGAACCAGGAGACTTCCCCCAACCCCCAAGTAGCAGAACACCAGTGCCTGCAACCCTGGGATATAAGAATGAAGGCATGCTGGGACTTTCAGTTCAACTACAACCAGCATGCCTTCATTGGCCCTGTACACCTCTCCACATCACCCAGGGAACTACATGTCCCAGCATGCCCTTATGGTCTTTGTACACCGCCCCCCACAACAATTTTGAACTCAACTATATTCTATTCAATGTTTCTATAATGA
>NW_017322061.1:0-328 GCF_000935625.1 Nanorana parkeri
AGCCTGTTGTCCCAGCGATTCCCGACATCTTGGTGATAAGGTGAACAAAAATCCTCTTTGAAATAGAGCAAGCTGAGGGGAGGAGGGAGAAAAATTACAGAGGTCGCCAAAAGTATGTGGACTGAAACATGAGATTGTCTGTCTTCAGCCAGAATCCTGGCTTACCTTGATACGGGAACATCGTGGGAAGTTAAATGAAAAGGGTTTGATGAAAGTAGCTGAAGCCTGGTTTCGTACAGCAAAGGCTCTCTGCACAAAGAAGGATGGGTAGAAGAAACCGTTAAACAAGATGATGAAATTATGTATGTGTATCACAGAAGCTGATGAT
>NW_017322062.1:0-328 GCF_000935625.1 Nanorana parkeri
AAACAATGTCCAGCAGAACTCAAAAGTAACACAAATAAAAAAATCGTACTCCACCTTAGGAGGCTAACTAAACAGTAGTGTCCCTCAGTACGTCCTACTGGAGCGGCTATTCCAGCTTCCAGTATAAATTAGCAAAAACCACAGTCCAGTACATACAGTTGTTCTGGCCGACCTTATTCCCCAGATATGCAGACACTCTCCAGTCTGTGTCCATCCAGTGCAGTCTGGATCTTGCTCTGAGCTCTCTCCCCCCCTCTCATTCACTATCAGGTGCAGGCTAATTAATCGAGAGAGAGGAGGTTTACCTGTTGGCCAGGCTTAACCCTTT
>NW_017322063.1:0-328 GCF_000935625.1 Nanorana parkeri
CACCTTCACCCCTCAGATCACCCCAATTCCTGCCCCTTCAATCACTGATATCCTGGAGCTGGGGGGCCCATGCTTTGGCAGACTAGAGAGCTATCAATGATATCCGGTGTCATGGGTGGCGGCACAGGAGGTGCCCAGGATTGCCGACCCCTTTACAGTCAGAGTTGGGTGATGGCGCAGCACCATACCTCGAGGCCGTAGTGAAGTCTCCCCAGGAGTCGGTGGAAGCAGCTGGTTCAGTCGGTAATCCTCCAAGATCAAAGAGCAGCCCTGCGCCATGAGAGACAGATCAGATCCATTATCAGGGGACATGGCGGCACGGATCCGA
>NW_017322064.1:0-328 GCF_000935625.1 Nanorana parkeri
TTCTCCAACAGTGGGATCGCTCGTGCCTTATTCAACGGATTAATCTTCCGGAATTCGTTCGCCAATCACTGGAGTGGTGGATGGCGGAACCGAATCTGACTCTGGGCAAGTCCCTGGAGACGATTCATTACATTCCCGTAACCACCGATGCCAGCGCAAAGGGCTGGGGGGTGGTGTGTATGGGGCACCGGGTGCAAGCTCGTTGGCTGGGTCAAGTTCCGCAGAGTTCAAATGTGTTGGAACTGGAAGCAGTTCGGGAAGCTTTGAAGGCGTTGTCTAATCCGAGTGTCGGCAGTAAAAGTCTTCTCAGACAACAAGTCGGCAGTAG
>NW_017322065.1:0-328 GCF_000935625.1 Nanorana parkeri
AATAGCCCGTACAGCACCCCTTCGGTTCTACTGAAGCCGTGTAATCCTTCAAAATTACAACAAACAACTACCAGGATCACAATTTACTACATTAACAACTTCGACTGGGATACTATCCTGACATCCATTACGGAATCACGGATGGATTTTCTCTCTCTCTGTGGCCACAGACGAATAAGTGAGCAACTTTGCTACATATCGATACAATTGTATCCACTGTTGCTATACAGTGCATTTGCTCACATCACTGACTGCCTATCATCCTGCTGTTACATTTACCCCGACTGCCTTGTCCTGTTATTTGGGCCATCTTAGGGAGGCTGTGTTT
>NW_017322066.1:0-328 GCF_000935625.1 Nanorana parkeri
CCTGTTGATCATTGTTGTGATTGTCTTCTGTAACACACTTTATGAATAAAAGCTATTGAAAAAATTAAATAAAAATATGGGCTATCAATTTTTTAAATGTTACATTATGCATTGGCTTACATAAAGCAGCAGCAGCAGCACCCCTATCTTATTAATTTTACTTGAAAAAGAGTCTTTTTTTAGGTAGTTTTTGCTTCACCACATGTTTTTTTTTAAATAACAGCAATTGTCAGAATTGAGCATTTGATGTAGTAGACAGAGCAGATCTACAAGCATTGTACCCGCCCTCTGCTGATGAACCTGTTGGAGAACTGCAGCAGAGGGCGGG
>NW_017322067.1:0-328 GCF_000935625.1 Nanorana parkeri
TGCAAATTTCAGTCAGTTCTTGATGATTAGCTGTTCAAAGGAGCCAGTCGGAAAATCTTCAAATGAACTGAGTGGGCAGCTAATGAGCTATCAGCTCTGTTTGGCTATTCTGACAACTGGTGGCGGCTGCTGTCAGAATACAATGCAAACAGCGGGAAATTACTCGATCAGCGCTCAGAAACATTGATGGAGGAATCTGTTCTTCATTTTTTGTGACACTTCAATAAAGCTATTACAAAGAAGAAAAGTAAACCATGTAATGCACTGTAACATTGCATTGCCCATCCCCTCCCCAATGTACACCACACTTCTGGGCTGGTGTGAATGA
>NW_017322068.1:0-328 GCF_000935625.1 Nanorana parkeri
CAGCCCCTTTATTAGTTTTGTTGCCCTTTTCTGGACTCTCTGCAGTTTAAGAACATCCTTTCTGTGGATTGGTTACCATAATTGAACCACATTCTCAAGAGGAGGCTGAACCTGTGTTACTGTTACTACAATTACTGCTTTATCTCTAGAGTACTTAACATTTTTAATGCATGATAATACCCTGCTAGCTTTGTTTCCTGCAGTCTGGCATTGCATTCTATTGTTCAATATGCAACAATGACCCCCAAATCTTTCTCTACTTTTGACTTCCCTAGTGGAATTTCCATTAACGTGTATTCTGCATGCCTGTTTTTAACCCCAAAATGCA
>NW_017322069.1:0-328 GCF_000935625.1 Nanorana parkeri
CGTTTTTCTACTACGGGCGGACGGCAAGAGGTTAAACACCTCAACCGTAAATGGGATATCATGTCATTAGATTCCTATCTAGATGCAGGCATGATCCCCAGGGTCTTGAGGGAAAAGGTCATCCCAGCTGAGCACCTGCAAAATGAACGCTTCTTATCCAAAAGAAACAACAGTGTATCTCACATGGACTTGAACTGATTAAATTAATAGTAGAGGAGGAGAGAATCCAGATGGAGGAATTACAAAAACATATAGATAAGAGCCAACAAGACCTAGAAACATTTAAAGAACAAGACGCCTTTCAGAGACAGAACGATATCCTTAAAAA
>NW_017322070.1:0-328 GCF_000935625.1 Nanorana parkeri
TGTAATTCTTGATTAAAATTGTCCTGCTGTTGACCCGTTTTACTCTGTTGGGTCTTTTCCAGTCTCTTAATTCACAATAAGAACATGGCAAGCATCAAGACAGTTTCACATCAGCAGGAAAAGAAGCAGATTGAGGGAACTACTGGCCATATTTCATATGCTGGTTAAAGCGGGTGCTATAGCTTCTGCTATGTGTAAGCCCAGCTAATTGTAAAAGAAAAAAAGGAGTGTCCGTGTATGCTGTCTCTGAGTCTGCCCATGAAAAATTGTATTGTTCTGTAACCAGTGGCGGCTCTAGACTTTGCGAGGCCTTAGGCAAAACTTAAAA
>NW_017322071.1:0-328 GCF_000935625.1 Nanorana parkeri
AACTACACAGAACAGCTGTTCTGTGTTGGAGGGTAGGTTCCATAAAGAGAACCTGTCACATCCAAACTATCACATAAGGGATTTTAATCCCCTATGTGATACGAAGAACATTAAGTGGACAAAGTAAATAAATACAAATGTAAAGCAAATTTTAAAAGTTAAAAAAATAATAAAATATATAAAGATAAAAAAAATGAAAAAGTAAAAAATAAACCCTGCTGCCCCCGCCATCTGTATGCAAATAAACGCATGCGTAGGACAAAACCTATTTGACCAAAGCATGTGCTTTGGTCAACGTGGTCAGATGACTGCGCTGACCAGTGAGAAG
>NW_017322072.1:0-328 GCF_000935625.1 Nanorana parkeri
ATAGATAGATAGATAGATAGATAGATAGATAGATATACCAGCATTAAAAATACCAGCATAACAGTGTTAGGTATCTTCTTTTAAAACTGCACTTCTTTTGGGTGGGAACTCTCTATCCTCGTGCTTCCTGTATTTGTATGCATTGTAATGTTGTTGCGGGCCCCTTGTGTTCTTAATTTGCACAGAAAATTTAGGTAGTAAATAAATCAATCACATTAAAAATGAATAATAGCTGTAAGTCTAGTTATCATAATAACAGAATTATTTGAAAACACACACACACGTAATGTTGTAGGAATCACTTTACCTAGGAGACAAAAGACGTGCG
>NW_017322073.1:0-328 GCF_000935625.1 Nanorana parkeri
TTCAGATTGGCACAACAACAGTGCGTAGAGTGCTTCATGAAATGGGTTTCTATGGCGAGCAGCTGCATCCCAGCCTTATGTCACCAAGTGCAATGCAAAGCATCGGATGCAGATGCAGTGGTGTAAAGCAAGGCTCAAAATTTCCACTCACCCCTCTCGCAATTGGCGTAAATTCATCGGTGCGGGGTGCGCTGCTGGCAGGAGGGGGGTGAAACTACCGCTCCTTCTGCGGCAATCGCTCTTTCTTCTCTGGCAGGGGTGAAGGGAAGACAGCCAAATTGATTCTAGAGGAGAAGAATCATTTCGGCTGTCTTCCCTTCACTCCGGC
>NW_017322074.1:0-328 GCF_000935625.1 Nanorana parkeri
AATCCGAAACGCAACGAAAGAACTCCCAAAACGCCTTCACTAACAAGTGAAAACAAAGGTAATATGCCTGTAGTCACTGAGTGCACTCCTATATATGCCTGGCCTCCACTATGACATCACAAGCATTGCACGTGATTGGCTGAGCTGTCATAGTTGGGGCATCTTGGTTTTTTTCATATTTCCTCGCATGTGATTGGCTGAGCTGTCATAGTTGGGGCATCTTGTTTTTTTTATATTTCCTCGCATGTGACTGGCTGAGCTGTCATAGTTGAGGCATCATGTTTTTGTTCTTCATATGTACTCGCACGTGATTGGCTGAGGTAACTGG
>NW_017322075.1:0-328 GCF_000935625.1 Nanorana parkeri
ATGGGGAAAAACACTTACCCCATAGTTCTCTTTTAAGCTTAATTCTATAATAGGTATATAAGTGAAATACGTTGATCCAAAACCAATGTAGCTTTCCTTTACCAAGCAGAAAATGTTTTATAACTGCAGATATCCTTACACCTCAAAAATACAAAATATAGAAGCACAACATTTATTTTTAAGTCCACGCCCCCCTAATACACATGCATATATGATATATGCGTGTGTATTAGGGGGGCGTGGACTTAAAAATAAAGACGAGCAGACGAGTGGATTTTTAGAGCCCTGCATATATGCGTCAGGTGCGCCTACGTGCTGCACATGTTGC
>NW_017322076.1:0-328 GCF_000935625.1 Nanorana parkeri
ATAGCCATTGTCTGCCGTTGACTTATTAGGCATAAATCCGCATTGATCCGAGTTTATTACCTTCTGAATAAGCTTAGATAATCTGTTCGCCAGAACTTTTGCCAAAATCTTAACATCAGATCCCAGCAAAGATATAGGCCTATATGACTCCGGCAGCAATACATCCTTCCCCTTTTTTTGTAAGAGAATAATTGCAGCTATATACATTGATTTGGGTAGTTTCCCTATTTCTAAAGCTTCCTCAAATGTTTGTAACAGCACCGGGAGCAAAACAGAAGCATATTTATCATTTGTGGTCCGAGCCTTAACAAGTAAGTGATACCCTGCC
>NW_017322077.1:0-328 GCF_000935625.1 Nanorana parkeri
ATTGAGGAGGAGAACCAGGGAAGCTGATGGCTACTGGAGGTACCTGAAATGGAATGGACCTTAGGAGCGAGTCTGGTGTCTCTCCTATTAAAGATCTCATGCTTATCCCTTTTCAGCTGTTGCTCAAATACCAAATGTCAGCATGTGCTCCTATTGATCCTGCACTATGGAATACTGAACGGGAACTGGTGAGTCTGGAGTTGTGTCCTGTTCTATTGTTCTCATGGATGTCCTAAGCCCTAAACCTCTCTCCAAATTATGAAGTTCTGCAATAATGTTCCACCAGCATCATATCTGGATCAGTCACCACAGAAGGCAGTAAGTGCTA
>NW_017322078.1:0-327 GCF_000935625.1 Nanorana parkeri
CAAAATCTGGAGCAGCTGTGCATGGCAACCAATCAACTTCTTTCATTCATTTTCAGATCGTAACTGAATAGACTGAAGAGAGAAGGTGATTGGTTACTATGTGCAGCTGGTACAGATTTTGTCTGCTCCAGTTTTGATAAATGAATTCCCACCCAATGTACTTTCTCCTGTTAATTGCAGCACAATGTAACAAAAAAAGTTAAACCTGGAAGCAGCCACTAAGTAGAAGAAATATAATAATATAACTTTAAAAGGGAACAAAATTGTTGTGATGGCGACATATTCCATGGGTATTCTTCCTCTGAGGGGGCAGACTGGAGAAGGGGG
>NW_017322079.1:0-327 GCF_000935625.1 Nanorana parkeri
CCACGACTTCAGTAAAGATTGGAAAGTGTCATCATTGTACAGGTAAGTCGGGAAACGCCAGGTTCTCGGAGGGGATATCAATGCCAGTCCTTGGATCAAGACCATAACTGGAGCATGGTCCGATATTACCATCCCTTCTATGGTTGATGATCTAATTTTGGGTAAGAGATTCGAGGATGAAAGAAATAGGTCAATGCGCGACAGAGATCTGTGTACGTGTGAGAAGTGGGTGTAATCCCTGTCAATGGGATGGAAGAATCTCCAAACATCAGTCAAGCCACTCATTTGTATCATGGATTGTAAGTGCCCGTCCTGTGGATTAGGCAG
>NW_017322080.1:0-327 GCF_000935625.1 Nanorana parkeri
ATACGTCACTGCCACAGAGGATGATGGGGGTGATGACACTGGTTGGTTGTTTCTTTGTGTCGGGTGTGACTCCTGACACCCCCAATATGTCTGTGTCCCATCTGAGGTCACACAGTGCTTGTCACTTCCTGTCCTACCGTTTATGTCTCCATAGATACGCCCCGGTCCTAGGGACAGGAAGTGGGCCTCGCTCTCTAGAACCTCATAGGTGTCTTGTGTGACGTCTTCCAGCTGCTGAATGTTAGTGATGTCACTTCCTGTTCTTATACATTGTAATGTTTTCTCCCCCCTCCTCCTCTCTCTCTCCCCTCCTCCTCTCTCTCACCC
>NW_017322081.1:0-327 GCF_000935625.1 Nanorana parkeri
GTGGACTCATCGACGGAAGAAAAAGTAATAGACATCTGTTTATTATCAGCCTATCATCTGCTTCTTTTTTACATTTCTAGTTCTGATTGCAAGAACTTCGTTTTTCCCAGAATCCATTCTATACAGGGACATTTCGCACTGGTATAGAGTGACCTCAAGATATTTATGGATTATGCTTTAATATTGTAATCTAATCTACTTTAGTAGAGTGCATAGAAAGCGGTTTATCTATCTGGCCGCTAGCTCTGCCGGACTTCATTGCTTTTTGCTGATTCACATTGTTCTTTTGCTGACTAACCTCTTTACATTTATATCGATTGATGCGAT
>NW_017322082.1:0-327 GCF_000935625.1 Nanorana parkeri
CTGAAGACTGAGGGCCCCATCACAGCTGAAGACTGAGGGCCATACAGGTAAACCTTCCTCACTATGTATGGGGCCACATAGCTAGCAATTGAGTATTTATGTCTTTGAGAAGATTCCATAAATGAAAGTGATCCCAAGAATATTGATCCCTATTGTCATGATCAGACTTCCCTGCTGGCTTCCAGGACTATGCCAATCCCAATTCCCATCTCCTCACCACATGCATACATTGATTTCCCAGCCAAACCATGGTGCTGCCCTGACTCCCTAGAGCCGGGCCACATAGGACACTATATTGCCAAAAGTATTGGGCCCCTCCCCCTCCAA
>NW_017322083.1:0-327 GCF_000935625.1 Nanorana parkeri
CAGGAGTGGGTGGAGACAAGACCAGTCACCCTGCACAAGGAAAGAGATTAGCAGTGACTGGTCTTAAAAGAGAATTATGGGGTAGCCTTTTATCCCAGAGTTCTCTTTAGGGTCACGGGACTAATGTCCTCCTCTGACACTAAGCTCAGTATATAGCGGGCTATTGCCTAACAATACTGTTGAGATCCACCCAGCTGGCTGATTGACAGAAGGCTCTGCCTATCTAGAGATCGGAGAGAGGAGGATCGGAGAGGGGAGGGGGGGAATCCATGCGCGGAGCAGTGACTGACAGTCACCACTCTCTGTAGGGAGATGATCGGAAAGTGA
>NW_017322084.1:0-327 GCF_000935625.1 Nanorana parkeri
TGACATGCTGCACTGTGTATAGGGGCCCCTGACATGCTACACTGTGTATAGGGACCCCTGACATGCTACACTGTGTATAGGAGCCCCTGACATGCTGCACTGTGTTCACTGTGTATAGGGGCCCCTGACATGCTACACTGTGTATGGGGACCCCTGACATGCTACACTGTGTATAGGAGCCCTTGACAGGCTGCACTGTGTACACTGTGCATCTGCCCCTGCCATCCTGGTGAGACCATCCACATCTGCCACACCTGCCCTGGTGAGACCCTCCATATCTGCCTCTCTAGACAATTTGGCTCCCCTCACTACACGCAGACTTAGACC
>NW_017322085.1:0-327 GCF_000935625.1 Nanorana parkeri
ACCCCTTTCCCCCAGATCCTCCAGTCCAGCACACCCCCACTCCTTCGTCATCCTGCCTTGTGAAGAACCCGAGGGGCCACTCTCCATTGAGGAGGACACGCCCAGGCCTAGAAGCCTCCACCCCGGGTTCCTCTCTCTCAGAGAATAGAGACATCAATGTCACTTTCCAGGATTCCATTTGTCCAGGAGCACCACCTCCCCCCTCTATCCTCTCTGGCCCATCCCACTGTGACAATTCCTGGGCCTCGGCTGTGGACGAGCAGGAAACCACAGCTGAATGGCAGAGAGTAGGTACGAAACCCAAATCCACACTATATAGAGAGGGGG
>NW_017322086.1:0-327 GCF_000935625.1 Nanorana parkeri
GGCAGTTGCAAATTTTTATGTTGCACAATATTACCGCAACTCCTTTTCAAACCCCACAATTTCATGAAAAATGCACTTAAATGCCCCAAAATACAATAAAACACCCAGTTTTTTTATAAATATGAAAGATGAGAGTAAATAGATACCCAAAATGCCCAGGTTAAAAATGTTGTGCATCCGTGAAATGGATGCACACATCTTTTTCTAGTGCACATTTCTACAGTCATCAAATTTATTAGCAAAATCACAAATTCTGTCCGCCTGCCCTCAGGGAGTGGAAGCATGCCATCTCCCACATTTTCAACATGAAAAACTCTGGACTGGTTG
>NW_017322087.1:0-327 GCF_000935625.1 Nanorana parkeri
AAAGCAAAACAAAGAAAGCAGAGCATGTTTTCACTGTAAAACGACTGTTCAACCTGGAAAGCTGAGAAGCAAAAGCGAGCGGCACCTACAAGAGAAAGAGCTAAGGCAGCTACAACGGCAACTGCAGGCACATCATGGAGCACTACCTTTAAAGTGAGTCAGAACAGTATACTACGCAGATTGTGTATTGACTCGGGTGCAACGAGTCACATGACTAGTGATGAGACCGTCTTTACAGAAAGTTTTCCTAGAAAACGGGAAAAGTATTACTGCAAAAGGTAACAGCCAAGGATTCTTGAACTGCATCACACTGTCAGGGGACAAGCA
>NW_017322088.1:0-327 GCF_000935625.1 Nanorana parkeri
TCACAGTCCGATGCTGAGTGTCAGTGACGGGTGTCACAGTCTGAGATTTCGGGTTGGGGAAGGAGGAAGCAAACAAGCAGATTAAACTTCGCCTGGCGGTGCCTGCAGTGCTGTTAGCAGCTTCGCCAGGCTGACAGGTCCCTGACACAGTCCCTCTCTCCCCGCACAGCCCATACATGCCCTTCTTCTATTGCTGCGGGTGGTGGGGAAGGGAGCCGCACTATCTGAAGGGGAGTCAATTGCGGCGGCATGAGGGAGCTACTTGATGTCTGCTTCCTCTCTGGGCCCCCCCCAAACAGGCGGAACGCCAGGGCCCGGTCGCAATTG
>NW_017322089.1:0-327 GCF_000935625.1 Nanorana parkeri
GTCTAAACAGATCCCTGACATTTTCCTTTTGAAATAGAAAATGAAATTGAGGACACAGATTCCTCAATTTCTTTTTCTGCACTAAATGATGCACTGCGATGCGTTCGAACAACACATTGTAGTGCATGTGCATGGCGTACAGCACAATATGGTGCACGTGTATGTTATGTGTGTGGGGGTGAGGGGGGAGGGTTGTATTTTTTTTTATCAGTTTTTTTTTACACATTTTTAATGTATTTTTTCTTTTTGTACATTTTTTTATTATTATTATTACTGTTGGGGGGGAGGGGGGGCTTTGGGGAAATATTAGAGGTCTAAACAGACCCC
>NW_017322090.1:0-327 GCF_000935625.1 Nanorana parkeri
ATTTATTGTCTCTGTGAGTGAGAGATCTGATATCACACACTCCGGTCCCTCCAGATCTATCGGTGATTTCTATGGGATGATCCCGCCTCTCTGGCCCTCGTTGTCACGGCGATGTGGTCGGCTCTGTCCGTCACTCATTGGTACATATCCTCTCCTCACACAGGGACGTACGGCACCGTATTTAAGGCCAAGAATCGGGAAACTCATGAGATTGTGGCCCTGAAAAGAGTACGTCTGGATGATGATGATGAGGTGAGGCTGGTGGGGGGTAGAGATCAGAGTGCTGGGCTCATCTTCATTGTCACATAATACGACTGTCTCTTCTTA
>NW_017322091.1:0-327 GCF_000935625.1 Nanorana parkeri
CAATCATGGAGGCTCAGCATCACATGTGGGCGTTACCTAGCGTGCATGCAAATTGAGCCTGTCTAGGAACCCTCACTCCTCCAGACTGACCTCCACCTATTAAGAAGATGTAATATTTGCATAACTCCTCCCTAGAGCCAGCACACTGCTTATATCAGGGCTGAGGGCTCTTGAGAGAAGGACTGAGATGGGGTGCTGTGATGTTTCAGGAAGCTATGTACAGCACCCTGCTGGGCCCTCCTACCAGCCTCCCACCAGCTACTGAACATAGCTTCCTGCATTGATTAGAGAAGCACAGAGACCTAGTGATGACATCACTGGGTCTAA
>NW_017322092.1:0-327 GCF_000935625.1 Nanorana parkeri
GTGTTCGGGTTTGGCCTGAAGAAAAGGTGGCAACCCTACCGGTATAATGAGACCCTGGCATTTTTGCCGTTCCCTTGGAATCTGCGGCCCGAGGCAAACGTCTTGTTTGCCTCGCGGCAGATACGCCCCTGGCTACAGTTCCCCTTTCCCCCCAAGCCAGCCATCACCCACTCACTCCTCAACCTCACCTAATACCTGAAGGCTGCAGCACCTCTTGTCCTGCAGACATGTGGGCAGTGGAGGGGAAGGGTCACAGGAGAGGGTCCTCACGATGACCCACACAACACGGACCTGCTGGTGGCAGAGGCAGTGAGTGGGACTCTGGAA
>NW_017322093.1:0-327 GCF_000935625.1 Nanorana parkeri
CTGATGAGGCCGCACACCGACGGATCCTCGCTCTGAAGGACGTTGTTGTGGCTTTGATTCATTCCACCAACATGGTTCCACCCAGAAAATCATAATGTGCACATTATCAGTAATGCTCCTTACTCAGGACTGATGAGCCGGTCCTTCTGAGCGTATCAGAGGCTGGTGCTGGGCAGACGGACTGACGCTGCAATAAAAGTCCTCAGTGCAAGGTTCCAGCGGGGTGCCGCATCTTCTCCAGGTCTATGTACTAGATGTCCTCCCTCCCTCTCCACATCTCTATCATATGGGGGCGAGATACTGTATACTCGGGTCCAGGAAAGAGAA
>NW_017322094.1:0-327 GCF_000935625.1 Nanorana parkeri
AGAGTATAAAAATGATCTTTGAAATTATTTAGTATTACATAAGAAATGTGGACATTTTTAAGCACATCATATGTTAAGTGATAACTGGTTTTGGATATAATACCTAGTCTGATTGTTCACTAAATAATTATTTTTGGAAAGTTTTTTCTTTACATCAAATTAATTCCTAGGAAGATTTGTATATATTTGGGAGGGTGAAAAAAATGTTTGAATCTCAATGATGGAATAAATAATGAAACATAGTAGATACTACAAAGACGATGCCAATTCCATCCCTTAATTTAATCTAGGGATGCACCGATACAAGCATCGGTATCGGCCGCGATA
>NW_017322095.1:0-327 GCF_000935625.1 Nanorana parkeri
GGCAAATCTAGCTCCCATAGCTGTACCCTTCAATTGGACATAGTATTCATCCAAGTAGGTGAAATAATTATGAGTGAGTGTGTACTCAATGGCTTTCAGAATAAAGCCTGCTTGGGAAGAATTAATAGTGCCTGATTTGGTCAAGTAATATTGTACTGCCTCCAATCCCAACTGATGTTCTATAGACGTGTATAACGAAGCCACATCTAGGGAAGCCCAGAGATAATCATCCTTCCAAGAGTAGTTTTCTAGAATCTCTAACATGTGACTAGAGTCTCTTACAAAAGAAGGTATTTCACTAACCAATGGTTGCAAGAAAAAAATTAT
>NW_017322096.1:0-327 GCF_000935625.1 Nanorana parkeri
AAGGTAAAAGTGAATATGATAGCCAAGTGATGGATAAATCAAAGGTAATAGATAAGGCAAACTAAATATGCAAACTAAATAAATATAAAGTTCATTTAAGTCCGATCCTCCAAGCAAACGAAAAACAAATATAAAGTTATTTTAAGTCCGATCCTCCAATCAGCCGTCCCCCAGGTAATCGGTACTCACCAGAGTCGGTGACTATATATAGTATAATCACTCAGGAGCGGAAGACTTCTGATCTCCCAGTTCCGATTCCCTCAAAATCACCCGACAGCAGACCGAACACTTTCAAGCGCTTATCCCTTGCAGTCTACGTGGAGGTCC
>NW_017322097.1:0-327 GCF_000935625.1 Nanorana parkeri
GAAGAGACAGAAGACAGAAGCAGAGATTGGCTGGTCGGTGACCTTACCTGGGTACGCGGGGGTCATGCCACGTACTGACGCCAGTCTGTGTGTGCAGGAAGTACACTTGGCCCTGTTGCGTAGTCCTCTGCTCTGTATGGAGGAGGATGGGGAAACATTACATACATCATTCCGAGGTCATGACACAGCACAGTGCTAAGACCGGACAATCACATTTCTGCTTCAACCCCAATCATGACAGGTCCTCTTAGGGTCCAGTTCTACTAAACACTGGTCTGTAGAGCTCAGGGTCAGCAGTTCATACTATACACACGGGGTTCAAGGTGC
>NW_017322098.1:0-327 GCF_000935625.1 Nanorana parkeri
GAAAATAAGACCTAGTTGTGACCATTCCCAGGGCTGGTGGTCGCATAAGGGGGAACTTGGAGACGCAGGAGAGGCGGGAGAGAATCAGCGTTGCCAATGAAGCCAGCGCTAGGAGGAAGTGAGGCGGCAGCGTAGGGAGCAGAGCCGCATAAGCCGTTGCTTCCTCTATAGCGCTGGCTCCTGTCACTGGCGGAGTGATACCAAATGCACTCCGTCTGTGAGGAATCGATAGTGAAAGTGCGTTTTGCTCATTCAACCCAGTGATTGGTTACCAAATTGCTCTTGCAAATGTACGGCACCCCTGATTGCCCTGATCACCCTATTCTT
>NW_017322099.1:0-327 GCF_000935625.1 Nanorana parkeri
ATTGTTTGGGAGGGGGACCCCACGTTGTTGTTTTTTTCTTTCTTTTACATTTTTTTAACTATTTTTAAATTTTTTTAAAACATTTTCTTTAAAAATTTTCTATTTAAATAATTGTTAAACATTTTTTTTCATTTGTTTAAGTTTTTTCTATTCTACTCGCTGCCTCGGAGATAGCAAGCAGAATAGCCGAGCCGAATGCTGCCGAGCTGCCATTCGGCTCCTATGAGAATAGGGGCGAACGGCAGTGAAAGAACTGCAAGGGCTTCGGCTAAGCTGATCTAGACGTAGACGTCAAATGATAGTTGAGCCTCCCGTGACCAAGCAAAG
>NW_017322100.1:0-327 GCF_000935625.1 Nanorana parkeri
AAGGAGAAGTATTGGGAGAGTAAAATGTACTCTTCCCAATATTTTGAGCTGGCATGTGACACACGCCAGCTGTATAGATTAAGAACAGAGTGATCACAAACTGCTGATCACTCAGCTCACGGTCCTTGCAGATGACTAAAGCTTTAGTTTTTTTTAAGGTCTTTGTTTGGACAAGAACTTCTGAAATCCCTAATTTTACTAAACGCTGGGAGAAATATTAGCTATTTTTTAGTTTATGATGTCATCCTTAATAAATTGGCTCATTCTCCTTCACTCTCACTATTGAGACATTCCTAAAGTATTCGTAATTGATGTCAACATCTTAAG
>NW_017322101.1:0-327 GCF_000935625.1 Nanorana parkeri
CACCACTGCTAGGGGAGCAATCTTACCACTGACCACCACTGTTATGGGAGCATTCTTCCCACTAACAACCACCGTTAGGAGAGCATTCTTCCCATTGACCACCACCGTTAGGTGAGCATTCTTCTCATTGACCAGTGCCATCACCATTAGGGAAGCATTCTTCCCACTGACCACCACCGTTAGGGAAGCATTCTTCTCACTGACCAGTGCCACCACCTTTAGGGGACCATTCCTCCCACTGACTAGTGCCACCACTGTTAGGGGAGCATTCTTCCCACTGACCACTACTGTTAGGTGAGCATTCTTCCCACTGACCACCACCTTTAG
>NW_017322102.1:0-327 GCF_000935625.1 Nanorana parkeri
CCCCCCGCCGTACCAGGAACATACCCCCACCGTACGGTTTTCTGCACCAATGTTGGGAGTGATCCTCGAGCGGGTGCTTGCTATGACATGGATCCTAGTGAATGATCCGGATCGATTGTCTGGCCATTGGGATGGTTCACTAGGGTTAGGATCACTCCCAACATTGGTGCCGAAAACCGGTCAGACTCCAACCTCCAGGACGACCAGATCACCATCACCAGTTCCTCCTCCCACCAACCCAACGGACCTCAGGAACCTCCCCATCATCCTCGCCGATGACAGAGAAGAGAAGGAGCACGCACCTCGCTTCCACATCGCCCGAGAAGG
>NW_017322103.1:0-327 GCF_000935625.1 Nanorana parkeri
GTCTTAACCTTGTCATACTCTATAAAAAAAAAATGTATAAAAAACTGGATGGAGTTCAGATTTTAATTTGATTAATAATTCAAGAGTTAATATTTAAGATGTGCATTTAACATACATGTATATATATTTTTTAGTTTGCAACATTAATGGAATACTACATGTATTTCTGTAGTCATGAGCTACCTTTAATAAACTGGTAATTTGTTTACTTTAATATCAAATAAAAAAACCTTGCGATTAGCGCCTATCTAAGCAGCAAGTACTAATTTCAGTGATAATATCCAGAACATGAACAATAAAACATTAATATTGTGCCGCTCTCGCACC
>NW_017322104.1:0-327 GCF_000935625.1 Nanorana parkeri
GAAACTAAAAACAAGCTCAGTCATGAAGGGGTTAAGCATACTTTTTTTGCTGTTTTTTTTCACTTCCTAGTTAAGTGAGGCATTGGTAATGTAGCCCTAGCCTCAAAGATGCATCCTGGGAAGAGTACATCATCAGTGCCTTCCTGGGAAATCTCACCTGTAACTGCAAAATTTGCTAAAAAATACATGTTTTCCCCTCCAGATGATGTGCACTTGTCACATGTTACCGGAGAGAAGAGACAGAGTCCAGAGAAGTAACAGTAAATGGAATAATCTGCTCTTAGTGAAAATGGCCACTGTGAGAAGAATGAGGAGGAAAAGAAAAAT
>NW_017322105.1:0-326 GCF_000935625.1 Nanorana parkeri
AAGGAAACAGGAAGTAATGCAGTATTGTCAGGCTGCTCTGGCACCGATTATCAAGCGCAGCTGCAGACCTCTAATTGGCTCCCATTATAGCATTTTTGGTAGTGTTTCTCCACTTCCTTCCCCCAACTACATTAAAGAATAGTGTACAGAAGGCAATTCAGTGGACATAGGAGAGAAAGGTGATATTGCTTTCAATGTTCCTTAAAGTATGTGGCACTTCTGGACACCAAATTTACAGTTCTTACAGAACTCATCTGTCACACTTCCCTTACAAGTGGAGGCTTGTTTAAACACACACACACAAAAGGAGGCTTGTTTAACACACA
>NW_017322106.1:0-326 GCF_000935625.1 Nanorana parkeri
AAAGGTGGGGGTAGTAGTGGGGGATGAGGGTATTATGGAGAGGGTAGACACATTAAGGAGTTGGTAGGGACCTTAGGGAGGGTGTAGGGGTATTGGGGAGTGGGTATGAACTTTGGGAAGAGGGTTGGGGGATTAAGAAAGGGGAAGGGAATTTTGGGAGAATGTAGGGGTATTAACGAGGAGGTAAGGACATGAGGGATGGTGAAGGGATATTAGGGAGGGCGTAAAGGTATTAGGAATTGGGCTGTTTAGCAGTTTTAGGAGTATTAGGCAGTAGTAGGGGTATTAGGGGGAAGTTTTTTCTTTTAAGAATGAATGTAGAAGTA
>NW_017322107.1:0-326 GCF_000935625.1 Nanorana parkeri
ATTCACTCACTGCCTTTCGGCCCCTATGAGAATAGGGCATACGGCAGCGAGAGAACTGCTGGAGCTACAGCTCAGCCGATCTATATATTGGATAGGTCAGCAAAACACAAACTATATTTCAGTTGTGGTAGGTTAATGAAGAAGTTTGATTGCTTACATTAGGATTGTTGCCCTATGTGATGCTGTATTAGGCAAAAGTTTTAGAACTTGCATAAAGAACATTTACAATAGTTTTTTACAATAGTTTTAGTTAAAGTATATCTGAACTCAAGAACAAAAATGTAATCTTGCAGTTTACCAGTCCTTAGATATAGTGGCTGGATCAC
>NW_017322108.1:0-326 GCF_000935625.1 Nanorana parkeri
CCTGGCCCCATCCACTATCGCCAAGAGGAGGGAGATGAAACTGGTCCTGAGGGTCCTACAAGCCCGCAACATCCCATACTGCTGGGGCTTCCCCTTCCTACTATCCTTCGTTCTCAATGGTCGCACCTACTCAGGCACGACGCTGGACGAGATGCAGCACCACCTGAATACTCTGTGCCTCCCGGAGCAGATGGCTGACCTGCCAACCCGCCGCAGCCGATCGCCAAACTGACTGCCGCCGACTCCTGCCTCGGCCCTTCCGCGGAGGACCCGCTCACCGTCCTGTCGGCGAAGAAACCAAGCCTCCGGATCGGATTCTGACCAAG
>NW_017322109.1:0-326 GCF_000935625.1 Nanorana parkeri
ACGGTAGAGGGATGGTAGAGGGACGGTAGGTGTACGGTAGATGGACGGTAGGTCTATGATCTACAGCCGAGTGACGCACAAATAAGATACATTGTGTCACTTTACATACGTTGTCCTCGCCGGGTCTCTGTGTTGGGGGAGGGGATCTATGGATATAAGAATTTGGAATGTTTATTTCCCGTTTTGTACACTTTGGGTGTTTTGTGATGTTTGTGTTGTGAGATTTGGGACTCCTCAGGTGGGACAATCCTTTATTTGGTGTCTGTTACTATCTGTCCTCCTTTATCTCCGGGGATTGTATTCCGTCATTGTGTATATTTGGCAGG
>NW_017322110.1:0-326 GCF_000935625.1 Nanorana parkeri
TCACACACGTTTCTGCCGCTCGGTGAATATCGCTCACACACATATTTTAGTGTTCTCGAAGCATTTACGGTTTTCTTTCTGAATGCAGCGCCACAAATTGCAGCAGGATCAACTGTACGGAGTGTGGGGACCGCAAAGTACAACATGGAGCCCCCTGCTGGTGCGAGGCGGCATTACCTGGTGCTCTCCTTGCTGTAATTGGGCTCCGAGCTTTTCTCCCGCTCTCCCGGCTCCTCCTTGTCTGACGGAACAGAATCCCGCTCGTCACTGGAGTCACTGCATGGAACGTAAGATATGTGAGAAACAAAAGTACTTCAAGAGACAAA
>NW_017322111.1:0-326 GCF_000935625.1 Nanorana parkeri
AATCTGAGCTACAGTAGCTCTTCTATTGGATCAGACAACACGGGCCAGCCTTTGCTCCCTACGTGCATCAATGAGCCTTGGCCGCTCATGACACTGTTGCCAGTTCACCTGTTTACCTTCCTTGGACCACTTTTGGTAGGTCTTGAGCCACTGCAGACCAGAAACATCCCACAAGAGCTGCAATTTTGGAGTTGCTCTGAACCAGTGTCTATACATCTCAATCTAGCCCTTGCCAAAGTCACTCAAATCCTTACACTTGCCCATTTTCTTCTGCAGCACATCAAGTTTAGGGACAAAATGTTCACTTGCTGCCTAATATATCCTAC
>NW_017322112.1:0-326 GCF_000935625.1 Nanorana parkeri
ATGTTCAGTGCAATGTGCAAAAACAACAACATATTGCAGATACGTCCTTCTTACACGTACACTGACCTTTTTTCTTCACTGGGAATAAAGAATTAAATACATGCAGAAATTTAAAGCTGAAGTTTATTCTGCTCATATTTCCTTCCCTGCCCCCCTTCCCCAATTACCAAAACAATAATTGGATTTTTTAAAATATTTTCCCATTTATATTATATACCTCATTTTATACCCGGTGAGGTCATCATTGGCTCTATGCTTCGCTATGCAACGCAGGCAGATCATGGTTGGTGGGAGGGGCCGGTGATGTTTTTTAGGAAGCTATGTAC
>NW_017322113.1:0-326 GCF_000935625.1 Nanorana parkeri
ATCTACGATAGCCCGTAACATTAACATCAGAGGGGTACAGGTGGGAACCAGAGAACATAAATATGCGGTGTACGTGGATGACATCCTATTCTACATTAGTAACCCCCGTATCTCCCTTCCAAACTTACTCCTAGAACTGAACGAATATAACAAATTGTCCAACTTTAAAATCAATCTTATAAAATCCACTATTCTGAACCTGACAGTGCCCCTTACCGAGGCTAGAGCTTTAAAGTCTCACTTCCCTTTTACTTGACAGTCGCACAAACTGAAGTGTCTGGGAGCTAACTACGCGCCCCGCCTGAAGGACTTGTTCCGGTATAACT
>NW_017322114.1:0-326 GCF_000935625.1 Nanorana parkeri
ACGATATTCTAATTATTCGAGTTTCACCTGTATGTATTGCAACTCTAAATTGGTTTGCCTAAAGGTCCAGCTTTCAAGCTGAGCTTCAGGCAGAGAGAAAAACTCACTCACTCAGTATAGGTGCCTGAATCTGATACCAGTGTCTGTGACCCCCTCCTACAGCAGCACTTAGAATGAGAAAGGGATGGTGCTAAAAGCCAATCAGTGGCAGAGGTGTATGGAATTAAAAAAACCAAATTACACTGGCCAGCATTACAAATCTTTCAAGACAATTTACATATACAATGGTACCTCGGTTCACGAACTTAATTCGTTCCACGATTCTG
>NW_017322115.1:0-326 GCF_000935625.1 Nanorana parkeri
AACTTCTCCATCCCCCACAGCTACAAGGGGATCCCAGAACACCCCAAGCTCTCCCTCAGTTTACACCCGTTACACCAGTTATTTCTCCCTCCCACTGGACATGACCCACTAGATGCCAGATCTACCGACCTGCTTGTCAGGGGTCTTCCCCCAGTATCTGCCCCCTTCTTCAGTGTATACCTGAGATCTTCTCCAACCGCTGATCCATGAAACAGCGCTCCTCCATCAGCCCTGCTGAGATCTGACCGCTGGATGCGGCCGCTTCTGGATGACAGATCCTAGACCAAAAAAAGTCCATGGTCCCATCGCACTCCTGACCGCCAAAT
>NW_017322116.1:0-326 GCF_000935625.1 Nanorana parkeri
ACACTGGGCACAGCAACACATCGGACTCTGAGCATAGCAACACACTGGGCTCTGGGCATAGCAACGTACTGGGCTCTGGGCATTGCAACGCATTTGGCTCTGGGCAAAGCAACGCACTGGGCACAGCAACACATCGGACCCTGAGCATAGCAACCCACTGGGATCTGGGCATAGCAACGCACTGGGCTCTGGGCATAGCAATGGACCCACCATAGACCCTGCACAGCCCACACAGACTCTCTATGGCGGGCTATGCAGGGTCTCAGCAGGGCTGGTTGGGGGGGTCTTTCCATACAGCTCCTTACCTTCCGCAGCGGCTTCTTCAA
>NW_017322117.1:0-326 GCF_000935625.1 Nanorana parkeri
TTTTTTTTCAGGTTTATTAATTAACTGGAGCAATTCTGTGTTATTACTGATTTCAATCAAATGCCAAAAGATTTAGAAGACATGGTTCCAGGTACCTAGTTTTGTACTGAATTGGTGAGAATATACAAGCTCAGGAATACTAGAGTAATACTAGAGTAATATTTTATGTGAGATGCTTTTCTTTTTGCCGTCCAGTGGGATGGGATAAATTAGAATGTGTCATGTTTTATATATGTAATGTTGGGCTCAGGATGTGGTTTGTTTTGAGATTTTTTTCGGTGTGTGTGTATTTTTAAAATAAAATATGGGAAAAAATGTGTCTGGAC
>NW_017322118.1:0-326 GCF_000935625.1 Nanorana parkeri
CAGTAGTGGAGATATTGGGGTACGGGACAGTTGGGGACTATTTGGGTACGGGGCAGTAGTGGAGATATTGGGGTACGGGCAGTCGGGAGTATTGGGGTACGGGGCAGTCGGGGAGTATTGGGGTACAGGGGGAGTATTGGGGTGCCGGACAGTCGGGTAGTATTGGGGTACGCAGCAGTCGGGAGTATTGGGGTACGGGACAGTCGGGGGTATTGGGGTACGGGACAGTCGGGGAGTATTGGGGTACAGGGGGAGTATTGGGGTGCCGGACAGTCGGGTAGTATTGGGGTACGCAGCAGTCGGGAGTATTGGGGTACGGGACAGTC
>NW_017322119.1:0-326 GCF_000935625.1 Nanorana parkeri
AGGTCAGTGAGAAGCAGTGTGACACAACCTTACTAAAGTTTAGGTTACCTAATTTCTGCTTTCTATAACTAGCCATAGATGAGTATATTTCTCACTGAGAATGACCAGCAGCAAAGACAAATGCTTGCCTTCTCTGTACCACCCACACCACAAATGCTTGCCTTCACTGTACCACCCACACCACACCCCCAAAGAAGGCAAAAAAACTAGAAAGAGATGGGGCTTTAAAGGTGTATATAAATAAAATCAATTACATTTATTTAGATTTCTCTCGGTAACAATTTGTTTTATTAGCAAGCAGTAAAATAAATTGTAAACAAGCCCTC
>NW_017322120.1:0-326 GCF_000935625.1 Nanorana parkeri
AATCTGCAGATAATTGTAAGGTGTATGGGCACCTTTTGACTGTAAGCTCCTTGAGGGCAGGGGCTGATGCGAATGTGCACTGCGTAAGTTGTCTGTGCTATATAAATGCCTGCAATAGACTAAGGCTTTAAAAACACAAATCCTAAGATGATTATAAACATTACAGGGTTTTATCAAACTTTAATCAAAGATTATCAAATCTTAAAAGACATAGCTGTGCTCTCAAGCGAGTGTGGTGTAAGACTTCACCCTGTATTAAGCTGCCCTCCTAAAATATAACTTCCCCCTCTGTGCTGCCAAACAGACTTATTTTGTTACTCTCATTA
>NW_017322121.1:0-326 GCF_000935625.1 Nanorana parkeri
TTCTCCAGCAGTGCTCTTAAGGATTTTGCTCAATTCCTCAGTGATAAGCTACCTATCCCTGTTATTGCCGTTGGCGACTTTAACAATTGTATGGACTCTTGTAGGGACAGGTTTCCTAGAGCTGGCTCTGCTGACTCTACGGTTGCCACTCCCTTTAAGAAGCTGTGCACCGAACTAGGCCTTCTCGATCTTTGGCGTCTGCTCCACCCTCTAGAATCTCAGTATACTTGTCACTCTAGCACACACAATACGCTTTCTCGGATTGACTACGCTTTAGGCACATCAGAAATGCTCCCGTTTGTCAGGTCGGTGGATATTCAGCCAAG
>NW_017322122.1:0-326 GCF_000935625.1 Nanorana parkeri
GCGAATCGCGGTAAAAAAACGCACGACGGTCGCGCGACAGATGTGCATATGCAATATGCCTAGGTGTGAACGAGACCTAAAGGTCTTTTATAGTTTCTAGATGATCAAAACTGATACATTTCACTCAGTGATACATTTGTATCTAGTGCTTGAAATGTATCATTTAACATTGGGCTCTCCAGCTGTCAAAACGAATAGCAGAGAGGTGAGTCACTGCTACCTCTCTGCTATCTTCAGCTGTCAGATACGGGATCGCTATTTAGCGAACCCGTATCTGAATTTAAAGGCTTCATTCTTTCATTAAAGGAGAACTATGGGGTCAGTGT
>NW_017322123.1:0-326 GCF_000935625.1 Nanorana parkeri
AGGCCATTCTATATTAACAGACGTATGCTGTTGAAAAATAAAGAAAATAAAAACACCACGGAGAAGTGAAAGGCACAAGGACCAGGTAAAGACACAAAGACTTAGAGAGACTTAAAGAGAAAGAAACATGGATAGGAGGGAGGGCGGGGGGATGAGGGGGACCAGCGGGCAGGGTAGAGTTGGGGGAGGAAGTGACGCCTTACATGGGATACATGGGATCAGTCGCCCAGTAAAGGAGCTCACAAGGAGGGCCATAGGTGCGTTTACCCCCTCCTCTGTGCCACACACCATTATAGGAGTCAGAGGATGATCTCAGCCGAGAACCC
>NW_017322124.1:0-326 GCF_000935625.1 Nanorana parkeri
CCTAACTCTATTGTATTGTGGTGGAGTGTGGTAAAACGCACATGACAACAACACGTCACATGTAGTGCATTGCAGTGCCATTCATTTTTGGACCCAAGTCTGACACTTTGGCAATAGTTGTTCTGTAGTTCATAAACAAGTTAAAACCCATGGCATAGTAAAACTAGATTCACGTACTGAGCTACCAACTGACTGTTTCACTATGCATTGGATAACTGTAATTTAGTGTTGTACCTTTCACTGACTTATTACTTCAGTAGAATGTACGGACAATGTAGAGAATCTAGCTCTGTGTAATACTTCATGTCTGTTTATTTTTACTATAC
>NW_017322125.1:0-326 GCF_000935625.1 Nanorana parkeri
CGTGGCGCTGGTGGAGTCCGTGGAGCGCAGGGAGTGCGTGGCGTGAGGCTGGGACAACGCACAATACCACAGGAAGATGAACAGACCTGGAGGAGGAGAAGAGAGAGTTAAAGGGGATGTAAGCCCCGCCCCTAACCTGCTCCTATTGGCTCCCATTGGAGGCGTTTTGTTACCTCCGCTCCATAGGAGATCAGAAACCTGTTGATCCCGCCAGAAACTCAGAGCTGCCCCCCCCTCCCCCAGCAGTGGGAGGGGTTTAGCAAAAGATAACAGGGCAGGGCTGACACCACTCAGTCCACATGTCACCAGCCCAATCACTATGGGCA
>NW_017322126.1:0-326 GCF_000935625.1 Nanorana parkeri
GGTATCCGCTCCGGGTGACACCCGGCCTCGGGATGCCCCTGCTTTTATCCCAAGAGTTGTTTTTGGAATTCTCGTTGAGGTAGTGAGTCATCAACAGTAAGTGAACTTAGATATGCTTCGGTAGACTTTGGTCTGTACAAAAATATAATAAAAAAAAAAAAAGCCAAATTAAGCAGACTCAGTTGACCGCTATGGGGTCCATTTATCAATGTTTTCACCCTAGATTCACCCAATGTTCTTCCAAGATCTGTTCATTGTTAATGCAATCTTATGGGTGAGAACATTGATGAACAGACCCCTAGGTCTTTTTCTGCTGTTACATTTCT
>NW_017322127.1:0-326 GCF_000935625.1 Nanorana parkeri
CAGTCAGCCCCCCACATGAGACCCTGAGACCCACCCTGGCGACCCCCCTCAGCACACCCCAATCACGGGAGAAGCCGACACCATCTCTCATGTGCCCCGAGACCTCCCCCACACCATACCGGTGGCCCCAACCAGAGAGGGATATCACATGGTTACCAGCTTGTCACTAACAGTATTTTTCAGGGCATATATCACTGCTATAATGTTATAATGTTATATTGTAGCTTTATCTGACCTATTGTTTTCGGTCTTGTTGGAAAATCCCGTTGGATTTCTGTATTTGCATGTGTAATGTTTTATGTGATTTGCGGACTTTGCGCAGGGGG
>NW_017322128.1:0-326 GCF_000935625.1 Nanorana parkeri
AGTTTGAAGATATGCCAATGTTTGGTCATGATCTTCCTTAGATTCTCCCATCTGGCACCGTACTTGGTAATCATTCTTGTGTAGTTCTTCTTTTCTTGTTGGTCATTAATTTCTTTATCTTTTAATAACTCGGTTCTTGTTCTGTTATTTACTTTACTTTTACTTCTTTCGATTACTCTGTGTGGGTAGCCCCTTTCTCTAAATCTTCTGTAGAGGTCTTGTGATTCTTTTCTGTAGTCTTCTTGTTTGCTGCAGTTCCTTTTGATGCGCATGAACTGGCCGGTGGGAATTCCTTGTTTCAGGGATGGAGGGTGGTGGCTCATTGC
>NW_017322129.1:0-326 GCF_000935625.1 Nanorana parkeri
GAATACATAAAGAAAGGAACTGAGTAATATTAGACAAACTACACCTTAATTCACCCTAAAGGAAAATCAAATAGCTTTTTAAAAAAAACTTAGTATGAAATTCCAAAAGAATGTTGTTTTATGCACACCGAAAACAGAAACTACAGGTTCAGAAAAGGCAAACTGGAGGTAGCAAATGCCTTTGGACTTGTGACAATCTGTTTCACTTTTTATTCTAGAGCCGCTGTATTATATCTTTTCCATCGGGGAGGAGCACAGGCTCCTATGTGATGGAAATGGTTTTGGAAGATTTCCCCAACCAAAACATTCAGCTTACCTATCATGAC
>NW_017322130.1:0-326 GCF_000935625.1 Nanorana parkeri
TTAAAGAAGAACTCCAGGCAAATAAAATGTTAACCCTTGCAGTGGGGCTAAGGGCGCTGCAAGGGTTAAGTGCTTGTTTTGTGTAGAGAGCTAAAAGAATTATGCTCACCCAAACCATGGTCCTGGCCGACTCCTAGACTGGTCCCTCCAGCCTGTGTCCCCCCTCTGTGTCCTCAAGTCCTATACATTAGGACATGATGACTCACTGGACCTTAGAACGCTGGACCAGAGGGGGAGTGAGGCTGAAGGAACTGGTCTAGCAACTAGCTGGGAACGTGGTTCAGGTTAGCATGTTATTTTACCTCCCTGGACAAAGCAGGAAGTAA
>NW_017322131.1:0-326 GCF_000935625.1 Nanorana parkeri
TCTCTAGATATATACCTATATAGAGATATCTAGATATCTATCTATCTATCTAGATTTCTATATATATATACTGTATATAGAGTAATATAAATAGATAAGCTGTATTAGTCCAGTAGACAAGATGTCAAAAAAGACAAAAACACACATATATCTACAAACACACAAACACACTAGTTTTAATGTTTTAGAACAGTGTTCCCCAACCCCCGGTCCGCGGACTGGTAGCGGTCCGCGGATCAAATGGTACCGGGCTGCACAGCCTCAGTGCGGTCCAGTCATGCAATGTATGGCAGTGCACGGTCCCGGTGTTCGAACACCAGGGCCCC
>NW_017322132.1:0-326 GCF_000935625.1 Nanorana parkeri
ATTCCAAATTCCATATTCCAAATTCCATTTTCCAAATTCCAAATTCCATTTTCCATTTTCCGAAATCAAAATTCCATATTCCATTTTACATTTTCCATATTACATTTTCCGTATTCCGAATTCCATATTCCAAATTCCATTTTCCATATTCCATTTTCCAAATCCCATTTTCCAAATTCCATATTCCTTATTCCAAATTCCATATTCCAAATTCCATATTCCAAATTCCATATTCAATTTTCCATATTCCATTTTCCAAATTCCATATTCCAAATTAGTATTCCCAATTCCAAATTCCATATTCCAAATTCCATATTCCAAATTCC
>NW_017322133.1:0-326 GCF_000935625.1 Nanorana parkeri
AAGATGGTGCCATCCTTCTGGAGAGAAAAGCAGATGAAGGCTTAGTCAGAGGGAGCACTGTGATCTATATGAGAGGTAATAAAGGCCCAAAAGTGTTACGCATATGTGTGCATATTACACTTAACTTGTATGGACTTGACATGATATACTATACTGTATATGGGATGCTATGAAGTTTGCTTTATCTGCATTATCTGATGCATCAATTTTTGGGGGGATTGACCCTTTAAAAGGTTCATAGTTCATTCTCATTTACAAATACACTATATTGCCAAAAGTATTGGGATGCACATGAACTTTAATGGCACCCCAGTCTTAGTCCGTAG
>NW_017322134.1:0-326 GCF_000935625.1 Nanorana parkeri
AGGAGTCACAGCATGTAGAAGAGGATGGAGATATTAGGGGGCATGAGCCCCCCTCCATGTCTTACCTGAAGAGCCACTTTATAGAGCTGCGTCATGGTCAGGATGGATTTTTTCACCACGTTTACATTTTCATCCTTCAGCAGCATGTGGAGATTCGCAATCAACTTTATCAAAAGCTCGTTATCCAATTTACTGTGAGAGAGGAGGACAGAGGTGTCACAACCACAAGAACTACAAATCCCATCATCAATGGCCACGCAATAACAAACCTGCCGACTGCTAGAGATCTTCTGTTATCCTGAACAAGCATTTAAAGCACATTTACC
>NW_017322135.1:0-326 GCF_000935625.1 Nanorana parkeri
TTGTTCACTTCTCCTGTCTTCTCCAAACTCTTCACCTTTTTATGAATAACCTCCTTAAATACTCTTTGCCTTTTAGATGTTTCTTTCATAAAGGCCTTTGTGCAAATTCTAGGCTACTTCAAGCTGTTAGAAAGTAAAAGTAGAGGAGCAACCTGAGTGACAGACTGAATGTCTTTTCATTAACATACGTACAATGCTTCTTTCTTTAACCGTTTGTTAGGACAGACAGTGTTCAAATCTAGTTAACAACTGATAATGACATCTGCCAACACAGTATAGTTAGGATTAAGTAAAGTAAACATAATTTCACACAGTGCCTTCCCCAA
>NW_017322136.1:0-325 GCF_000935625.1 Nanorana parkeri
AGGGGACATTAGAGTGTAAGCTCCTCTGTACAGAGACTGACCCCCCTCCCCCGGTGTCTCTGGTGGAGATGTTCGGGAGGGATACATTGTATACATTTTCATCACTTGTCTCTCTTTGTGCTGTAGATAGATGTAGTTGGTTGCTATGGGTTACCGCCCATCATTCTCGCTCTCTGAACCACGTCCATCCAATCCGGGAGCTTCAAATCCCGAGCCGTGTAAAGTCCCAGAGAAGCCTAGGATAGAAAGAGCCGGGCTCTCAGTGTGGAAGCAAGACTCCTCGCCTGCAGAGAGACCGCTGCTTCCACATACAGAGCCCGGCTCC
>NW_017322137.1:0-325 GCF_000935625.1 Nanorana parkeri
AACCGCAACCGGGCCCATGAGGTCAGGGGGCCCCATGTTGACTCCTCCAACTCTTTTTCTCAGCTAATTTATGGCCAGAGTACTTCATTTATCTGCATTTTAAACATCTAGGAGGTGACCCAGCACTAAACATGTTACATTGTGTACAGTTTTATTCAAATAAAGCATTCCAAAATGTATGCCAATTTGTTTTATGATACCACAGAGGGGCCCCATGCTCTCTGTTGCACCCAGGCCCCATAGCTCTTCACTACGCCTCTGGTCTCATCTGTACATTGCACAGAACAAAAAGTCACCTCTACATGTTTCATGATGTGTGGCGCTT
>NW_017322138.1:0-325 GCF_000935625.1 Nanorana parkeri
TACTGACCCCTAGAGGGAGTTGTGTGAGCTGAAAATATGACTACTCCTGTCTCGCTATAGTGCTTGGGCCTAGCAATTGGTCGCTAGACCCTAGAACTATCACATGGAAAGAGGTCACTTGCTCCCATACCCAGAAGCAGTGAGTATTTTGTGCTGGTGGATTAAGATGCAGGAGCTTGAGGATAAGTTCACACCTAGGCGATTGCACTGATGAGCTGTTTCCGTGCGGTTATCACAAGTTTTGGTTTGCGTGATTTTGCTTTGAAAACCGCATGTTTTTTTTTAATGCATAGAGATGTCTATGGGACCCAAATCGCGCAACAAC
>NW_017322139.1:0-325 GCF_000935625.1 Nanorana parkeri
AGAATTCAGGTCCAAGGATGGTGTTGTCTACCACCTGGAGACATTGGCTCCAAGAAGTTTGGGTGCAAGGATGGGATCGGTGTTCACAAACCTGACCCTCAGCGCTGAAAAAAAGTATGTTTTATGTGTCCCACGGTGGCACGTCGAGGGCCCTCAGTTGAAGCCTCATTAGCATCAGAACAACGTGGAGGGGCCCGGTGTCCCAAAATGACTTCAGACTGACACCAACTTCCCCGTCTGACATTGTGAATGAATTGATGACCTTGATTTATGGCTCGCGCTCAGCCCGAGTGCCTATACAAGGGGCCCGCCGTCTACTATTGAC
>NW_017322140.1:0-325 GCF_000935625.1 Nanorana parkeri
ATCGGGATAGGCATCGGGAGCATTTGGGCGAGTATGAGTACAAGCCCAAATACTCTGTATCGGTGCATCCCTAATTTTTAGAATTGTATATGTTCTGAATGTACCCATAAGGACACCTTGTTGCGTAATGTAATTAATTAATTTACAAATTAAATGCAGTATAATTAGCACCCTTTTTTTGAGGGTGTTGGTGAGATCAGTATTCACTTACCTTTGTACTGTGAGACATGGACATAAATGATTAGCAGGCAGAGTCAGCAGTACAAGCAGTGGTAACCTTCTCGTCAGATGATTACCATTGCCGCCAAGGCTTTTTTGTTGAAAC
>NW_017322141.1:0-325 GCF_000935625.1 Nanorana parkeri
GTACACAGGCAGTTGTAGAAATGTTTGAGTTGGAAATACTCAAGCCACTTATCCTGACTTGTTCTTTCTGATGGCAGTAGATCTGTTAGGGGGAGTACAACCAATGCATTCACTGCTTTTAGTATTGGGGAATGGCTCGAGGGCTTCCACCTCAAAAAAACCTTCTCCCCCAACCCCTGTGGGAAGTCTGTATTACCCAGTAGGGGTATCAATGGGCCCACATATTATGATATGTCATATTTTCTGATTAATGCGTCCCATACATGTATTATCACTCTAGTTACGATCGACTGATTCCATCCCCGCAGTCGTTTGTCTGGGCTTA
>NW_017322142.1:0-325 GCF_000935625.1 Nanorana parkeri
AAGAAGGCTCTGTGGGGTCTTACCAGGGCTGTGTGGGGCCTAAAGAGGCTGTGTGGGGTCTAACCAGGGCTATTCTGAGGCTCAGGTGACTGTAAGGGGTCTCGGGAGGCTGTTCTTGGTCTTAGTGGGCTGTGTGGGGTTTCTCAAGAGGCTGTTTAGGGTGCCAGCAGGGATGTGCAGGATCTAACCAGGGCTGTGCAGGGTCTAACCAGGGGTTTGCTGGGCCCCAGGAGGCTTTGCAGGGTCTTGTCAGGCCTGTGCAGAGTCTAAGAACCCTGTGTAGGGTCTAAGGATGCTGTGCAGAGTCTCAAAAGGTCCTTGTGGG
>NW_017322143.1:0-325 GCF_000935625.1 Nanorana parkeri
GCCCCCTAGAGCCCCAAGGCCCTGGTGCGTCCGCACCGCCTCCACCGGCGGTAGTTCCGCCACTGAATACACCCCACACACACAATAATACACTCCCAAAAAAAAATAAAGGACTCCAGAGTACATTTGCAAATGTATGAGGAGGTCAATAATCAACAGTAACCAATTAGCTGTGTCTTTCTGTAGTAGAAACATCACAGAGACACTTTTTACTCAGCACTACTTACATTGAGTAGATAGCAGAACAATGGAAGTCAATGAAGTCCAAAAGTGAGCAGTGAATGCACTGCTTGGAGCCAGCACAGTGTCACTCCATACCTTTTAC
>NW_017322144.1:0-325 GCF_000935625.1 Nanorana parkeri
CAAACTGTTGGCGCTATATAAATAATAATGCTGAAGTGTAAAACATTGTGTCGATCTTCAATTCCTGTTGAGCTCCTAGGATTAAATGCCTAGACTGATACATGAAGCCCTGTCATTCAGCAACTCAGTCATAGTAACAGCTGAATGACAGAGATTGCTCTTACAGCGGTAAAGTGACTTTTGGGGGGGCGAGGAGGAGCGGGCATGATGTACTAGTATGTACAGCATATTGGCACATTATGGCAGATTTACCTGCCCCACATTCCTCCCTTTCTGGCGCTTACATCTACAGCTGTCTTCTGGGTTTGGTGTCTTTGGCCTCTTG
>NW_017322145.1:0-325 GCF_000935625.1 Nanorana parkeri
CGGCCTTAAAAAAGTGGTATCGGTGCATCCCTAATATATATTATTTTATCTAAGCTAAGTGCAGCTTGTATATATTATAAAGAGCTGAGTGTAGAAAATCCCATACTCATGCCTTAAAAACATAATGATTGGGGCAGTATAGCTCGAAAACATGGAAATATCTAGCTAGACGTTCTTCACTCTACTGATAATTTAAGTCTTCTTAAATTTAGGTCTGCTAATATTGATATATCATTCATGGGTTTTAATAAAATGGGGTATTCTGACTCCGATTGTTGTGATACCGAAATATCCCTTGCTGAGACCTCTATGCCTGGCCTGTATA
>NW_017322146.1:0-325 GCF_000935625.1 Nanorana parkeri
CTGACGCCCGCTTGCGCTTTCTCTGGCTCTGACGCCCGCTTTCTCTGGCTCTGACGCCCGCTTTCTCTGGCTCTGGTCATCTGCTTGGCAGGCTTGGAGAAGGGGGGAGGGAAGTAGGTGCTCCAGCTGATCAGACAAGAAAGAAATTGTCAAACAGACATACAGATAGAAATAAAACATATATAGACACAAAGACGAGAAAAAGGAGAGGAGAGGGGGAGAGAGAGACAATCCAAAGCAACACACACAGAGCCCAGAGAGAGGGAGACAGACCAACAAGCAGGCACAGGCACACACACACACACACACACACACACACACACAC
>NW_017322147.1:0-325 GCF_000935625.1 Nanorana parkeri
TGTTAGGGGATTTGGCACTCCGAAAAGGAAACTGGCTACTGCAGCTTTATGGTCCAGTGGAAGCTGACAATACCGATCCTACAGTCTGTCTAGATGGACAAATAAAGCCTGGCTGCCCGGCTCCTACTGCATTCGGCTCATTTACCGGTAGCTCTGCCAACATGCCCTCAACATCACCCCTCCATCTATATGATATGGTGGGCACACAGCAGCCATACTGTCAGTGTGTGATGGAGCTGCCAGGGAGAGCTGGCAGTCCTTGATATTGGCACATATCCCCCTTGGCAGTGTCCGGCTTCTCATGTCTTTTGTTTTAAAAATATCT
>NW_017322148.1:0-325 GCF_000935625.1 Nanorana parkeri
TCCATACGTGACATAGACACGCACCCGGCGGGCCCCGAGCTGGTACTATGTGCGACTCCAGAAGATACAAAATGAGAAATATCCGACGTGCCGGGACCCGTGTGCGTAGATTACACACGCTACATGAACACGTGATACACGGTCACGTCACACGCCTCCCTCTCACCTGTGTGAACTGTTTGTAGATGACTTTGGTGACCGGATCCGACGGTTTCACCTTTCCAGCCAACAGAGAGGACAACATGTTCCCGAGCGTGACCATCCCGAGGACCAACCTGCCGAGACACGGTATAGGGGGTCACATGACAATGCAGACCATGAGTAA
>NW_017322149.1:0-325 GCF_000935625.1 Nanorana parkeri
AAACGAAACGAAACAAATTTTTTGGCAGTGCACATGTCTAAGCAATAATGCTAGGTCACCTCCTGCCCCCAGCCTATGATTGGATCGCAGCAGCTCACCCCTCTCTTCCTGTCCTCATGTCATTTTGTGCACAGGTAGCACACCTGATTGGCTTTCAGTGCTGCCCCTCCCTCTTTCATTCTGAGTAGTGATGGGCTGCATGTTCGAATTGAACATAGGTTCGACTCGAACATAGCCTGTTCTAGCGTTCGCTGAACGCCGAACATTGCGGGAAACTGTAATGAGCTACAGTCTTGCACCTGACCGCAGGTCAGGTGCAAGACTG
>NW_017322150.1:0-325 GCF_000935625.1 Nanorana parkeri
AGAAGCAGCACAAGGAGCCAATCAGATGTGCTGCAGTGCTCATGTGCTAACAAGTAACATGCTGATAGGATGAGACAGCAAAGTGATAGAGAGATGAGCTCATCAGTCTACCGCTGTTCCTGACACTTTTCAGTCACGGGCTGGGGAAGGATCAAAACCTGTAAGCATTACTTAACTGCAGCAGATAAAAATCAGGTCTCCTGCCATGCCAGACAGGTCTCTGCTGTATGGCAGAGCTGTAAAAAATGCCAGAAATGGATAGACAGAAATGCATATACGGTAGTTGTTCAGCTTTAAAGGAGAACTATGAGGTGAGTGCTTTTCA
>NW_017322151.1:0-325 GCF_000935625.1 Nanorana parkeri
GGATTTCTTACCCCGTTTGGATCCCATTGTGAGCGGTGGGATGGCCGGTGGTGGCACTTTTCAGCACGATGCCCAATTCACAGCAGCGGAGCTAAGGACAAACACGTCCAGCCGCGGCCATTGGCAAGCTCCGCCCCTGACATTTCCCTTTTTAAAATAGAAAAAGAAATTGAGGACATAAGTTTGCAATTTCTTTTTCTGCAGACCCAGCACTCAATAAATGGGAAGCACTCAGTACAGAGGCTTCTCATTCATTCACAAACTAATGATAGTAAAAATATAGCGATCACTATGCCGCTCGGCCATCCTGAATTGCGGCCAGCTG
>NW_017322152.1:0-325 GCF_000935625.1 Nanorana parkeri
CTCCATTCCTCAATATAACATCATGTCCCCAACACATGAGGGAGGAAGAAGGTCCTTCTCCATTCTTCGCCATGTCAATGTCATCAGTGTATGTACACCTCCACCAAATGTGCTTTAGTTTATTTGGTTATATTGTACACCTTATCAGACCGCTTACTTGCATTGTGGTGATTGCTGTACCTATTATCATGCCAGAGATCTGCAGAACAGTTGACTACTAGATCAACATACGTGCCTCCTAACTGGAAAACATGAAGAATGAACATACTTTTACTAATAACAAATATTTCCAACAGGAGGACACAATGGATGGAATACCTCAGAG
>NW_017322153.1:0-325 GCF_000935625.1 Nanorana parkeri
TTATTGTTTTAAGACTACGGGCCTGGTTGGAGACAGCCCGTTTCCTCAGTATGATACCCTTACCAAGTGTATGTCATCTATGGGGAAGGCCCACATGCGATGGAGGACTACTCCTTGGAGAGGCGAAATTGCCTTCCGAGGGGGAGTCCCTTATCCAGGGTATGATGCATCCCCACTTGAGCCCCTTCCCGTGGCTGGCTGTACCCCAGTTCGGATATTAGGGTCTCCCAGGGGGGATTATGCCACGGCACCTCTATGCGCCCCATATGTTTATATAGACCCCCGCCCCCGGCAGGGGTTGTGGGGGAACGGACTGGGGCCTTTG
>NW_017322154.1:0-325 GCF_000935625.1 Nanorana parkeri
GTTTTCCCTCTCGTGTGCGCGCTGAGTGCCGCATACGAGAGAGGGGAGGAGAAGGACGTCTTAAGACGCCCTCCCGCTCCTAGCAGACTTACGTCCGGCCATGGACGGAAGGTGGTTAAGCAATATGGTAGTTTAAAGGAGAATCAGGATTATAGGCTTTTACAAGTATAGTGGAGGCTATGGATGAAAGAGGGGGAGGACTGGGAGGAGAGTCATAAGGGAGGGGTGATATATAAATATATAAAGGAATGTTTATCGATTTTGCAGCTTTTTTTTTTTCCTCACAGATAAGTTTTGGAAAGATTTGGGTGGGAAAAAAATAATG
>NW_017322155.1:0-325 GCF_000935625.1 Nanorana parkeri
AGTTTGTAACTACAGGATCTCCACAGCCCTTCTATCCTTCACGGGATTCCATAACAGCAAACTCACAGCCCATGAATGGACCTCATTATTTATCTCAGCAAAAAAAGTTCCACTGCCATCCACAAATGACTGAACTGTTCTCTGCACAAGTCCTCCTACATCTAGATGTAAGGAGCTCCACATGCAGAAAATGTGGATTTTAAAAAAATATGCATACTGACATCAGGATTTCCCTATTATATTTATTTAAATCTATTGTTATTTAATATTTATGTGTTTGTGAAATTATATATCTATATCTATATATGTATAGATATATCTATGT
>NW_017322156.1:0-325 GCF_000935625.1 Nanorana parkeri
AATGTCCCCTCCCCCCGGGGTCACTAATGTGGGCTCTCGGTGTTGCAGGTGGGTGTCGCGGCGCGGCACGGTGGTGGCGTTCTCGCCCGGTGAATCCTCCGTTCTGGTGGCAGATAAATCCGGAGACGTCTTCTCATTCTCAGTGACCAACATCCAGGAAGAGGGACGGCTGGAGCTCGGCCACCTGTCCATGCTGCTGGACCTGGTGAGGGGACTGCCTGGCCAATCAGAAACCCTCCTCCGTCCTGGGGGGAGGGGCTTAGTGTTTAATACAATGGTGTCACCTCCATCTGGGGGCCGGCAGCCATCGTAGGATGGGAAGAGA
>NW_017322157.1:0-325 GCF_000935625.1 Nanorana parkeri
AGAGAGGAGGGCAGAAGGGCAGACAGTCCGGTATATTGGGCTCTTCAATTAGTGGAATGGGGTCTCCCACTCAGGGGGGGGAGGGGGAGAAATTGATGGACTCGGGTCACCCCATCTTGGTGAGAACTTCACCGGCAGACAGAGATATATCGGTAAAGCTGATGATGTATTTTATGTCCATATCCAAGTCTGACGGAGGAGAGTGCGATGTGATCAGGGTGGATAGACAGACGTACTGCGCCATCTTCCACAATCAGGATGGTGAGTCTCATTATCTGTCACCAACATAAACAACACGGCCTATCAGAAACAATCATCTATATAC
>NW_017322158.1:0-325 GCF_000935625.1 Nanorana parkeri
CGAGCACTGTTTCCAGTTCCTGACCGAACAAGAGGTTACCTCCGAATGGGATTCCGCAGAGCTTGGTCTTTGATGCCACATCTCCTGGCCAAGTTTTCAACCACAGGGCTCTCCTGCTTGAATTGATAAGGGCCGTGGTACGGGCTGAGATCTTCACCCCTTCCATGGAAGCATCCGCCATGTAGGCTACTGCCTTTTCTAACACTGGCAGAGAGTCCACAATCGTGGCTCTGTCCGTCCCACCAATTAAGTGATCCTTTAATTGTGACAGCCAGACATCTAGGGTTCTGGCCATACAAGTAACAGCCACTGCTGGCTTGAACCC
>NW_017322159.1:0-325 GCF_000935625.1 Nanorana parkeri
TCCCGTGGAACGTTGCCACTTTCCGAGGAGCGTGGACATCGTGAGAATCCTCCCACGAGTCATCCTGGGGACCATAGGATTTCCATCTTATTAGATATTGCAGCCGATTCCGGAACCAACGTGAATCCAGAATCTTCTCCACCTCGAACTCCTCCTCTCCGTCGACTACGACAGGAGGAGGAATCGGGGGCTTTCGATCCCCCAGAGGGCTACTCCGGAACGGCTTTACAAGAGACACGTGGAAGGTTGGATGAATCCGCAAGTCCTCTGGGAGTGTGAGCTTTACGGCGTTGGGGTTGACGACCTTTTCGATAGCATAAGGACC
>NW_017322160.1:0-325 GCF_000935625.1 Nanorana parkeri
CCCCCGCCAGGCACATCAGCTATGGGGGAGGCCGCAGACACGTCCAGGGATAGAGCAGGGGCAGCGGGGGAACGAACACCCCTCCCGCCGCCCTTTACTGGTCCCGAGCCTCGATGGCCCCCCCTCTCCGCAACATCCCCGGGGGAGGCCAGATCCGACAGTCGAGGGAGACAGGAGGAGCGAAGGGGGACACAGCCTCTCTCTCGCCCATAGCAGCACTCCTCCCACGCCGGGCCGCCACTCTGCTCGGAACATCAACAGCAGAGGCAGCCGTGAGGTCCGGGTGAATGCAGGGTGGGGGAGCGGGCACAGATGGGGTAAACCC
>NW_017322161.1:0-325 GCF_000935625.1 Nanorana parkeri
AATTTATGAAAACATCTGTGAACTCTTAAAGTGCATTAAATTTGACCATTATTATTCCAATTAATATAGAACATCTGCAGAATATATAAAAGGCGTGTTCAAGGCTTGTTCACACCAATTGTGGTGCGTCCTGAGCACGCAGCATTTTTTTGTGATCGCAGTGGAACGGAATGCAGGCACTGTTTTGCCACACATCCGATTGCACTGCGGTCAGGGGAAGTGGCTGTGATGCTATTGACTTCAATGTACCGCCACGCCCCCTCCCGCCCAAGAACAAAGGGGGGAGTTTAGTGTGCAATTACAGTGCGTTCCAGGAGCTACCACT
>NW_017322162.1:0-325 GCF_000935625.1 Nanorana parkeri
ATCAGGCCTGTCACTAACACTTTGGCCTGAATTTAACACATGCAGGCCAACCTGTAAGCTCTGCGGGTGCCGCCCTGCCTGCGGCACTGCTCTCTGAACTGGTCTCCTCTGCCAGGGACAAAGGGTGCGATCTAAGCTGTGGGCAAGACTGAAAGGAAGGGAGCAATGCTAAGCATTGGGTTGCCTGGTCTCAGGATCGCGCTCAGGGGTTAAATGCCTGATCTGGGGCTCTCTCTAGTTTTCCCTTTGCCCTGCTAGCCTATCTGCCTGGTGCTCCTCAACTGCAGCCAGGTCACACAGAACCCCGAGACAGCTCCTTGCTTCA
>NW_017322163.1:0-325 GCF_000935625.1 Nanorana parkeri
CTCAGCCTCCTATCACAGAGCGGTGTGGGCGGAGACAGCCCACGCTGTCACCTCTAGTCAGGATTATTCCTGGAGTTCTGCCTGAACCCTTACCCCAGCCTAGATTTTACCCCATGGTACATAACCTCTTAGCACCTAATCCTAAAACTGTGAGAGATCTATTAAACTTTGTATATAGATGTATCCACACATACTGTATATCCATGCTACACACATTTATTCTCAACAATAAGAGTTGTTTCTTCTCTGCTCTATCACATAACCACATTTCTAAACATTGAGCCTTACCTCCATAAATACGTATAAATGTATGTTTTAATATAAT
>NW_017322164.1:0-325 GCF_000935625.1 Nanorana parkeri
CCAAACTCATTGAATTTATACTGACACACAACTACTTCAATGACAACAACTATTTACAAATGAATGGGACTGCTATGGGAACAAAAATGTCACCACAATATGCCAATCTCTTCATGGCTGACCTAGAATACAGATTCCTAGCCACTCACCCTCACAAACCATTCCAATATCATCGTTATATTGATGATATTTTTGTAATATGGACAGAAGGAGAAGAAAGCCTTTTAAACCTCCATGAATCATTCAATTCATTCCATCCATCAAACTCAAAATTAATTTCTCATTACACAGTTTGTTTTTTCTGGATTGTGCCATAACGGTCAGC
>NW_017322165.1:0-325 GCF_000935625.1 Nanorana parkeri
CTGTGTTTCAGTTGCTGACATTCAACATCTTTCCCAAGTGACAGTAGTCAATGAGAAAGAAAATGAGCAGGAATCCAGTTGTTGTCAGTGCTTAATGGAACAGGAAGTGATGTGAAAAACACAGCAATAAAAACTCAAGGGATGTTTCCACCTTATCCAAAAAAGCTTTGGCCAGGGTCCAACTTTAAAATCCTAACATTACTTAAATCTATATTATTTATTATTCTAGATCTATCACATTTTGTAAAACAAATGCTATTATATATGTCCTCATTTACCTCCATGATTATGAAATAAGCATAACCTAAAACTCTTACAGTGGAAA
>NW_017322166.1:0-325 GCF_000935625.1 Nanorana parkeri
AAAACAAGATCCTCTAAGTCTACGTTTAAAGATCAGCATCTCCTTTAAAGGTGGGGTTTAAAGGTGGGGTAAGGAAATACTAGCACATCTTTTCTTCCTATATCTGGCTCTAGCTTTTATGACAATGACACCCACCACACGTCCCTTTACTGAGATCTTACAGTTACATATCCAGTGGCATTTGCCCTGACATTACAATTTCTATATGATACCAGAGGGAATTAAAGAAATCATTCACTCCCTGTGAAAAACTAAGGGAGAAACAAGTAGAAATTGAAACAGTATATTATATTATTATTATTATTATTATTATTATTATTATTAT
>NW_017322167.1:0-325 GCF_000935625.1 Nanorana parkeri
CATACTGTAGACACCTACATTGGACAGATATGTTTGCCTGTGTAAGCACACCGTAGCTTATTATCTGCCATTCAGGTGGTTTCCTCATCCAAACTTCATTGGATCTACTTGTTTATAAAACCGATATGGTCAGCCATGGCTCTGTCTGCTTGCTGCTTCTGGTGACCATGTCCAATGTCCATGAAGGTTCTCAGTTATCTAGGTCATGTTATAGCTAGAACGTTCAACATCGCAAGTCCGGTTCAATGTGATGTCTACTACTAGCAAGCCCGTGTCCAATGTATATTATTTATTTCTATTGGTGCTGCAGCGCTGGGGTGGGGGT
>NW_017322168.1:0-325 GCF_000935625.1 Nanorana parkeri
TCGCCAGGTGGAGACCTTGCAAATACCCATTGCTTGGATATGGAGGAAAATATGACCTTCTAGCCTTGCACCCTTTAGGCAGTGTAAGGCACATGGGTGACCCATCAACAGGCTAAGCCCTGTCATAAGAGAGTGGCAGGCAGGGAGAAGATCTTTAGCTCTGTTTAAGGTGGCCATTTCATTAACTACAAAAACCCAAACAGGCATAACTAGAAAAGAAGAGAGTAATACTTACATTTCCCTCTGTCTGCTCCACCAGAACTCTGATCCATTCACAAGAAATCTTTTATGGAAGTTCCCTGGAAAACAGACACTTCCGAAAGTG
>NW_017322169.1:0-325 GCF_000935625.1 Nanorana parkeri
AATGTATATATACATATGAAAATCTGTAGTTTTAAACATTCTCTAAAGTTTTGTTTTTTTTGGTTCCCTTTTGGACTAAGTACTAGTGCAAAAAAAGTACCTGTTGGTACTGATAGAAATCAGATGTGCTGTCTAACATCATGTGTCTGTGGTTCATTTTAATAGTGACGTAATTTCTAGTTATCAGGTTGAGCTATATAACATCTCCCCCTATGAGATGGTAGAGAGGGGAAAGTATTCTACATTACTGTCCTAGGGTGACAACCGTGCTTCTCCATAGGTTCAGTATACTGAGTGAGTGTTGTCATCCTAGGACAAGCTGTAT
>NW_017322170.1:0-324 GCF_000935625.1 Nanorana parkeri
CCTCTTCGTATACGGACCGGCCGCTCGGCCTCTTCGTATACATTCATCTTCCCTTCAGACTGCCCGGTCTTGTCTGGACCTGTTTTTTGCCCTCTGGGAACTCCTCCTCCTGGCCCCGCCCCTATCTCCTTTTGGCCCCATTAGATTGGTGGGTTCTGGTTGGCCGGTGTCTCGCTGGCTCCCCCCTCCCCCCATGCATTGTATGAATCAGCTGGTTGGGCCTTTCAGCAGCCGGGATGTAAATGGCGGGCCAGCGGCTTCCTGTACACGGGAGGACGTCTTTCCTGGGTGGGACTGACTGGCTCCTGAACTCTGTGGCCCCCC
>NW_017322171.1:0-324 GCF_000935625.1 Nanorana parkeri
AATATTTTCTAAAATAAGATCTAAAACTAACTTATGTAGGAGGAGCCTAAGCAGAGCACATTAGATTGAGGATATACCACTATAACACTATTGAAGGCAGAAGACTGTTTTTGTGTTTAACTTATTTAATTTATTTTAAATTAATTAACTGCACATTATATAAATAAATGAAGGAGGGGAGAGAAGAGGAAGGGAGTGGGATAGAGGGAAGGAAGGAAGGGTAATGTTGATTAGCAACGTTAATTTTGAACACTTTTAGAACACCGAATCACATTCACTTTTACATATAAGTATCATAGGATGCATTTATATATATATATAATA
>NW_017322172.1:0-324 GCF_000935625.1 Nanorana parkeri
TCCGGTGTTTGTAAATAACTGGGGACACATAGTACTATGGGGAGAGAGGAGTAGTAGGTGGATAGAAAGGGGGAGGTAGGGGGGGAAGCAGGGGAGGGAGGACGGGGAGAGAGGAGTAGTAGGTGGATAGAAAGGGGGAAGTAGGGGGGGAAGCAGGGGAGGGAAAGAAAAAAAGAGGGGGTCTCGTACTCCTTCCATCACATCCGCCTCATGGAGAAAAGTGTAGGAAGTTCCCAGCTACTTCCTGCAACAGGGTGCAGTATTCGCAGGAGAGTGTGAAAGTCTGCCAGTAAGACCATTTAGCGCAATGTTGAGCATGTGTGC
>NW_017322173.1:0-324 GCF_000935625.1 Nanorana parkeri
ACCGCACACCCACCCACCCGTAAATTAAATACACAGCCCCTTCTCCGGCTTACCCTGTTGCAGGGAGGAGGCTGTGAGAAGCGCCACGATCACCGATCCGTTTATCTAGTGGCGATTCGTAATGTCTGCTGCAGACATTACTAATCTAATCAATCCTTTCGGCCGGCGTTTAGCCAAGACTCCGACCAAAAGGATCCGAGTGCCGGCACAGAAGCAGCTATGCGGTCTGCATCCGACAGAGATGCAGACCGTGTAGCTGCTCCCTCAAGTCTGGTACGCGGTCCGTGCGAAACCTCAAAAAACGATAATACCCAAAATTGGCCC
>NW_017322174.1:0-324 GCF_000935625.1 Nanorana parkeri
CCCGGCGGGATGAGGTATGCAGCCGGGCCCCCTCCACTCTCCTGACACTGTCGGCCTCACGGTCCGTGACCAACATTTCATAAGAAGTGGCACCAAAATCACTGTCAGTCATTTTGGTTTCACCCCTCCAATGGTGGCACCCGGGTGCGGGCCGCACCCCCCTTGTGTGGCCACTGGGTCAATGAGTGCTTTGGGGCAGCAAAGGAACTGTGTACCCTAGAGAGGATAGGGGGGCTCAATTCATCCAGCTGCTTCTTAGGGAGTGAGAGCTTCATGGTCATGGTCCTATGTGGTCAATGACATCAGCCGGCATCCGCGGCCAGG
>NW_017322175.1:0-324 GCF_000935625.1 Nanorana parkeri
AGCCCTGGGTGAGGAAGGGGGCGAAAAGCGCACCGGAGGCCAGGACATCCGTGCACGTGGTGCCTCCATTACTGTGGGACAGGGGGGGTTGGGACAGGGTGCTGTGGCAGAGGACAGGATGCCACTGAGCTGCTGCTGCAGCCAATATGGGCCACGGGTGGATGCTGTGGCCCGCAGATCAGAGAGGATTCTATCTAACTCACTCATATCTGACCTTTAATGCCCCACAGGATCAACGGTTCAGAGTCAAGTGGATCTGGTAAGGACACAGAAGTTCTTTCTGCATCCGATGAACTCTGAATGACTCCAGTGAGACCCTCCTCC
>NW_017322176.1:0-324 GCF_000935625.1 Nanorana parkeri
AAAAGCCTAAACAGAACGCTATGCCCACAGCTACCCCATGTTGATCCAGAGGAAGACAAAAAAACCCTCTATAAAGCATGAATGATAATGTACAGTGATCTATACAGTAATCTACAGCAAACATTACAGGATTGCATTTTCTGCTGATACAACACAGAAAGAGACTTTAATTCACTAAAGCTGGCTTACTTTACTCAAATTCCGAGTCCTGCTGACTCTGCCGAAATTAAATTTGTGTGTGTGGCCCTGCCGGCACCATCCGGCTCAACAAAAACTTGATGGAAAATGTCTGTGAAGGTTCTCATTTATCCAGGTCATGGTATA
>NW_017322177.1:0-324 GCF_000935625.1 Nanorana parkeri
ACTAATGTCTTTATTCAACCTCAAATACTATGTAACAACTTGGTCTGTCATGACGAATAGATAGTCCTCCTCTTTGATGGGGGCTTTAGCAGTGTGGCGTTCATGAAGTCTTTCGGGTTCTTTGAATGTTTTGTGTATCCTGTTGGTTAGTTCCTCATAACTGGGGGTACACGAAGAAGTATGACTCAGTATCTTCATGTCCGCAGGTTTGAGCGCCTGGAGCACGGAAGTGTAGTATGTACCTGTAATGCTCTGGACTACAAATCCCAGAGACGTAAAGCTCATCCCAAGGATGAGCCCAGCTGTAAAGCTTGGTAAAACTTT
>NW_017322178.1:0-324 GCF_000935625.1 Nanorana parkeri
CAGCCATTTTTGGCCATCACTGGTTCGCCAGCCTCTGGCCGGTGGAGGTAAGGAGCATACCGTCCTTTTTACAGACCTCTTCCTTGTTTGAGATCTACCCCATTGTAGCGGCAGCCAGAGCTTGGGGTCCGGCATGGACGGGACAAACAGTAACATTCCACACGGACAATTTAGCCACGGCTGATATCATCAACAAGGGTAGGTCCAAGAACTTGGTGATCATGTCCTTTCTCCGTAGATTGATATGGCTGTCACTACGGCATAAGTTAAATATAATCTGCTGTTATATTCCTGGTGTGCATAACGTAGCTGCTGATGCTTTGT
>NW_017322179.1:0-324 GCF_000935625.1 Nanorana parkeri
CTCTCAAGGCCAGCAGGGCCGGATTAACATAGGGGCTACTAGAGAGCCAGCTTCAGTCCCACCTCTGAAAATAGGCCCAGCCCGCAGAGGGCAATCTGGGCCGGCCGTGCCAAATACATCAGGCGGAGGCGCCGGAGGCTCTTTAATTAGGCATAAGAGCGAGCTGTCGCTTAATTAGGGAGCCGCCTCTGCTGCTTCCTGCCCGGTCGACTGACAGCACCTGACCCATAATGCTCTTGGCCATTCTAACCATACTGTTTTGAATTATATTGTAACTGTAAACTCTTTCTTATATATTGCAAAACGCTGAGCAAACTGTTGGTG
>NW_017322180.1:0-324 GCF_000935625.1 Nanorana parkeri
ATGACATATCTATAATTCTGTCTAAAAATCTATAAAGTATGTTGACACTGAAAATAAAATCTACAACCTTGTTTTTTCTCTTTTTTATAGCGTGGATCAGTTATTCCACAGCCCAATGGTGCCTGTCAGACTTGTAAATGTTCTTACGATATGGACATGAGTTCAGGATTCTATGCAATCAAATGCACTCAGGTTACCTGTGACACTACCTGCAGTCCTGTAAGAATGTATTTTATTGTACTATTTATAATACAGCACATTACATGGCAGGGAAGCAGCTTCCCGTACCCTGGGGCAGAGTGTTCACCAGTGACTTTTACTTAT
>NW_017322181.1:0-324 GCF_000935625.1 Nanorana parkeri
AGGTCCCGCACTCCCCCTGGAAGGTCCCGCACTCCCCCTGGCTCTGTGGACCTGCCATTGGCCCACTTTCCTCCGGGAACACACAGGTCAGCAGAGGACATGTAAGGACTACTGGCCAGCCGGGCCCCTCCCCCTATCCTGGCCGTGACCTTCCGCTGTCAGACTGTGGACCCTGTAGGAGGAGGGGCCCCTTCCTCATAGAGTGGGAGGAGCCTTATGGGGGCTGTTTATTAGACGTGCGATTCGTTCCGAAATTCGTTATTGGACGAATCTCGTTGCAGCAAAACAACAACATTTCTATGATGAAAGTGCGGGGGTAATAGC
>NW_017322182.1:0-324 GCF_000935625.1 Nanorana parkeri
ACAACCCGAAGGGCATTACCAGGTACTCATAGTGGCCGCTTTGGGTATTTAATGTCATCTTCCATTTATGGCCGTCTTTGATACGGACCAAATTATAGGCTCCCCTTATGTCCAGTTTCGTGAACATCTTTGAACCCTTGAGTCAGTCAAAGAGTTCAGTGATGAGGGGAATCGGATACGCATTCATAACGGTAATACGATTGAGCCCTTTATAATCGATGCATGGTCGAAGCTCCCTGCCCTTTTTTTTTGACAAAAAAGAATCCGGCCTTTGGCTAGGGCATCTGAGACATACTCCTCCATCGCCTTGTTCTCCGCAACTGA
>NW_017322183.1:0-324 GCF_000935625.1 Nanorana parkeri
CCCTCATCTGTCCTCATCCATGTCCCTCGTCTGTCCTCATCGTCTGTCCTGAGTGTGTCCTCGGGTTGGTCAGGTGATGATTTTCTATATCAATCTTCTTTCTTATCTCTCGTACGATAGATTGTGTCCGCCGTCCATTATTGTCACCAGAAGAATATAGTCCATAGAGATTTAAAGGTAACAATTTCATGGTGTCTGTGTGTCCCAATTCTCCCCACATAGTGGATCCAAATCATCAACCCAAAACTGTGTGTTTATACATTGAGTGTACCCTGTGCGTTCTCTGTCAGAGAATGTAGTGTGGATGGTGGAGAGCTGTCAGAG
>NW_017322184.1:0-324 GCF_000935625.1 Nanorana parkeri
CCAGGTGACTGCGGCTTTGGCGGTGGCAGAAGAAGAACTGCGATTTGAACACCGGTAAGTGTGGAACCATCTTGGGAAGGGATGTCGTCTTCTTCTCAGAATGGAAGTAATGAGTCCGTGTTCCTTCTGTAGGGATTTACACTGGGGGAATCTCCTCATTGAGACCTGCTCACAGCGGACGCTTTCAGCCTCCCTACAGGGCAAGATCTTCCACATCCCTACTGCTGGTGTGCAGGTGAAGATCATCGACTATACGCTCTCTCGTCTGGATAAAGGTGAGAACCCTAACCTCTACCTAACCTAACCTACCTAACATCTACCTAA
>NW_017322185.1:0-324 GCF_000935625.1 Nanorana parkeri
AATAATAGTGTGTGACTATGGGAGGACATTAGAGTGTAAGCTTCTTTAGTGCAGAGACCACCGGAGGGGTTGGGGGGCCAGTGAAATCCGCCCTTTGTTCCTTAAGTCCACCACTGGACCTCTGGTTTGTCGAAGCATTGAAAATCACAGGTAGCACGTTTCCTTATGAATGCAAGCAGTATTACACAGTGGATCAGTGCAGAACAACTCCCATGACCGCTTAAACCTTTTTTATGTAGTTTTTAAATTTGCAACTTTTATTAACCAGTTGAAGTCTGCGGTGTTACACCCCTTCCCATCCAGGCCATTTTTCAGTATTCAGCG
>NW_017322186.1:0-324 GCF_000935625.1 Nanorana parkeri
GTTGGTTGTGGGGGTGTGGGCAGGGGGCTTATTCACATAAGGGTACCCCTGATGCAGCCCTTCCTTTGCGAATGAGTAAGGGGTACTTACCCTACCCATTCACTAAAGGGCTAAAAAAAATTGAAAGAACAAAACCCCCAGACTTGTGGAAAAAATCCTTTAATTGAAAAAAAGTCCCTTATTGTTAAAAACCCCCCAAAAATGTATCCACTGATGTGATTCAGGGTCAATCACAATGTCCAGCATTGTCTGTGATGACTCAACAAAAAAAAATATAAAAAAATAAATAGAAATACTAATTTAAAAAACCCCAGATGACAGCTC
>NW_017322187.1:0-324 GCF_000935625.1 Nanorana parkeri
CTCCACCCACACCATCCTCTAGACTGGCAGACTCCACCCACTAACCTTTTGGCTACAGTAGGCTCCACCCAAAGCTACCTCTAGACTGGCAGACTCCACCCACCAACCTTTAGGCTACAGTAAGTTTCACCCAAATGTACCTCTAGTCTATGATAGGCTCCACCCACCAACCTATAGGCTACAGGAGTCTCCACCCATTTCCTCTAGATGGCCCCCCCCCTGTACTTATCAGCAGGCTCCACCCATCACTGAGCGGATTGTCCAGCTTGGCTCCATGTCGGCAGGGAGGGGTCTGTTCATGGTAATGACGCTCATTGCAGGGGA
>NW_017322188.1:0-324 GCF_000935625.1 Nanorana parkeri
CCAAGATGACTGGTTGGATCTCTTGGCATTGGCGGAATTCTCCTTTAACAACTCTACCAGCTCTTCCACCCGCAAGACACCATTTTTTGCTAACTATGGATTCCACCCCAGGCCGTTGCCCATGGACCTCGTCCGGTCCAATAATTCCTCCTGCAACGGGTATTTGGATTGCCTGCAGCAGAACTTGGCGGCCATGAGAAGGAACGTCGCTACCGCTCAGGAGCGGCAAAAGAGGTACTACGACCTTTGCCACAGGGAGCCACCTAAGTTCTCAGTGGGGGATTTCGTGTGGTTGTCCACCCGCAACTTGACACTGAAAACCCC
>NW_017322189.1:0-324 GCF_000935625.1 Nanorana parkeri
ACTGGCTGTGTGCCTCTATCTGGGTACTGGGACTGCTGGGAGTTGTAGTTCTGCACTGGCTGTGTGCTGCTATCTGAGCACTGCTGGGACTTGTAGTTCTGTACTGGCTGTGTGCTGCTATCTGGGCACTGGGACTTCTGGGACTTGTAGTTCTGTATTGGCTGTGTGCGGCTATCTGGGCACTGAGACTGCTGGGAGTTGTAGTTCTATACTGGTTGTGTGCTGCTATTTGGGCACTGGGACTGTTGGGAATTGTAGTTCTGTATTGGAGTTGGCTGTGTGTTGCTATCTGGGCACTGGGACTTCTGGGACTTGTAGTTCTGT
>NW_017322190.1:0-324 GCF_000935625.1 Nanorana parkeri
CTATTTTTTATATGATTTTTTTATATGTAGTTTTATTTGTATATACGGTTTTTCTATATATAATTTCTATATATTTATTTGTATCCTTATTATAGAGGTTTGGTATTACAAGTTTAAAACTGCGGCTTTAAACACACACATTTATTTCGGTTTAACCACTTAGATTACCACTCTCTCTGAGAAAAGGTTCACATTGTTGACTAGGCTACACAGTATCCACATATATATCATGCACTGATACGTGGTTGAAAGAAAAGACCAACACACTTTATACATTTTATATTTTATTTCACATTATCATCTATTCATTTAACTTTTCACAAC
>NW_017322191.1:0-324 GCF_000935625.1 Nanorana parkeri
GCCGGGCCTCGGTGGCCTTGTGGGAAATCTGGGCCTGTGCAAAGAATATTACTGGATATTGAGTTCTTAAAGGTATATTAAGTACCAGAGATTGTTGATCCCGGGAATATCCGATTGCCGTATGGGATCAGGAAGGAATTATTTTCCCCTGTTGGAGCAAACTGAACCCTGCTTTATAGGGGTTTTTTTTGCCTTCCTCTGGATCAACACAGGGGGTAATTGTGGGCATAGCACTCCGTTTTAGGTTGTTTTTTGTTGGAAGCTCTGTTTGTGGGATATAATTAAATAAAAATGTAAAACATGTTTAAAAAAATAGTGAAAAGT
>NW_017322192.1:0-324 GCF_000935625.1 Nanorana parkeri
TGAAAGTGTATTACAAAGCCGCCCTTCTCACTCACATCCTCGACCACATATTTCATGTGGAACACAAACTCTGGGTGTCCTTGGAGACGCACATATCCCCCACATCTCCGTGCTCTATGCCCTGGACTTTACCCCTCCGTAGGCCACACCCGAAACATCTACCGTTCTGTATTCCCCCTATGCTAAAAGTGTGGGATACTCTACTAAAAGATGGGGAACTCTCCACCTACCTGGGGCCCCTGACCCCTATCATGGACAATCCATCCTTCCCTCCGGGTTTGATGTCCTCTTCTTACCTACGATGGAAAAGAGGGAAACCATCTC
>NW_017322193.1:0-324 GCF_000935625.1 Nanorana parkeri
CCCCCCCATAGGATCCCCAAGGGGGTCCGCACGTGGAAGGCATGTCGAGGGTCAGAGGGATGGGAGAGGAGCAACAAGCTCCTCCCATCGTACCAAGGGACCATGTGAGGTAGGAATCTTGTGCCTCCCATGAAGAGTCATCACGGGTGTGGGGCGGCCTCCCCATCCCGTAGCCGGCATGAGGCCCCACGGCAAGCGGACCAGAGCCTCCCTCCTATCGGCGCGAATCACAGCACCACGGTGAGAAGGAGGCCGCCGAGAGCCCATGATATAAGTACCCACCTAGGACCACAGGTGGAGAGACCGCACCGCCACTCGGTATAG
>NW_017322194.1:0-324 GCF_000935625.1 Nanorana parkeri
AATGAAACCTCAGTGAAGTAAACTCCAGCCATGTGACACTGGATGTCTGTGGAGACATGTTAATGAAATGCCACAGAAAATGGGCACCTACCCTGGCAAGAGGATAAGGGTGACTCAGCACAGGCAGCTAGTGCAATGTGAGCAAGTTAGAAGAGAGTCAGAGCCTCACACAAAAAGGTCAAGGAAGTCAACAGAAAAACAAATACCAGTATTTTTTTTTGCATTAATTTAGGAAGTTTTCAAGAAACCTTGCACAGTATCTCTATCAACTCCACCATGCACAGATCATTCAGCTACTTCCCCAAGGATGGTGATCCACACCAC
>NW_017322195.1:0-324 GCF_000935625.1 Nanorana parkeri
ACACTAGTGTTTCAGTTTAGCCACAAGAAAAGTAGAGACATTTTAGAAATGTGACCAAGTAAATTCAAACCTTTATTTTATTATTTAGATTTTTAGTGCCACACACGATCCCTTTTTCAAGGTACAGAGAGCATGTCTGAGATCATGAGAAAGACAGCCTGTTCAGTCCTAAAATATTGGTCATTAGACAACACAGATATGCTGTGCTGACTTTACCAAGATATATACGATAAGGAATAGAGTTGCAGAAATATCCACACAGGAGAAGGAGGGTGAGAGGCGGCAGAGACACAGCAACACAGGAGATGAAAGGGAATGAAGGGA
>NW_017322196.1:0-324 GCF_000935625.1 Nanorana parkeri
TAAATAAGACACTGTCTTATTTTCGGGGAAACACTGTAGTTATTTTTCCCTTTACTGTAACTATTGGGAGTAATTCACCTACCCTTTTCACTCTCTTGTAGTTGTCCTTCATACCAGCTGCCTCCTGAGGGGAGATTTTTTGATATTCTCTTTAGACAGGGCCCGTGCTGGACTATTTTGCGCCCTAGACAAGACCAGCTATTTGCACCCCCGCTCCCATGGTGCAACCCCCAATCCCCCCACCCCGCAGCAGTCATTTTTCTGCGGGTTAGCTTCTGCAGGCAACAGGTGGAAGTAATTTAATTTGAAATAGCCAATAGCAGA
>NW_017322197.1:0-324 GCF_000935625.1 Nanorana parkeri
GGAGGAGAAGAAAGAAGAAGAGGAGGAGGAGAAGAAAGAAGGAGGAGGAGGAGAAGGAAGAGGAAGAGGAGGAGGAGGAGGAGGAGAAGAAAGAAGAGGAGGAGGAGAAGGAAGAGGAGGAGGAGAAGAAAGAGGAGGAGGAGAAGAAAGAGGAGGAGGAGAAGGAAGAGGAGAAGAAAGAAGAGAAGAAGGAGAAGAGGAGGAGGAGAAGAAGAAGAAGAAGAAGGAGGAGGAGGAGGAGGAGGAGGAGGAGGAGAAGAAGAAGGAGGAGGAGGAGAAGAAGAGGAGAGAGAGAGGGTATACAGGGAGAGAGAGAGGGTATAC
>NW_017322198.1:0-324 GCF_000935625.1 Nanorana parkeri
AGCTGTATATATACTGAGACCCCCAGAGCTGTATATATACATCCCATAATAACCTCAGAGACGGATCCTGACATGACAGCGAATCAGATCTCACTGAAGGTTTCTGATCCCGCCCAGACGATGAGAAGAGATACATTGTAACATCCTTGTGCCTGAAATGTATCACATTGGGGGGCCGGTCTATGGAGGGGACTGACTCCGCCCCCCTCTCTGCGCTGTCCTATATTGGATCATTGTTAGAGAATCTGGTCAACGGCTTAATTCTCTCAATAATGAACTCATCATGTGCAGTGTACGGGGCCAGTCATATAGGCACCTGGTGGC
>NW_017322199.1:0-324 GCF_000935625.1 Nanorana parkeri
AGAGTGTTCGGGTTTCCCTTGAAGAAAAGATGGCAACCCTATTCCATTCAAAATGAATGGCACTACAATGCACTATAGCATGCATGGTGAAGTGTGCTCTAAAGGGATCCTATACTAAGAGAATAATGCTGACTTCCTTCTAAAAACATATGTTTCCTGTCTATGTGTGTTTCCAATAGTAAAGTCACAAGGAACATATGGTAAGCAAAGTCATAGTGAAGTCAAAACTGACCTGGAAAGTACTGAAAGAGTAACTGCACTTAAAAAATATAAAAATGAAAAAATCTTTAAAGGAGAACTGTGGGGTAAGTGTTTTTCCCCATA
>NW_017322200.1:0-324 GCF_000935625.1 Nanorana parkeri
CCGATACTAGTATCGGTATCGGTGCATCCCTAGTATTTAGCCATAAAGAGAGTGCAGTCCTTGGTGAAGCAAAGTCCTTAGTTAAGAGTAGGGATGCACCAAAATTTCGGCCTCCGAAACATATTGGCCAAAAATTGCACTTTTGCTCACAGGTTTCTCACAAGAGACCAAGCGGTGCGGGAGGAGAGTGATTCGAGTGGCTGGCGTGTCACGAGAGGCGGAGCTCTCCTCCCCCCACCGCTCGCTCAAGCTCCTGTGATAGCGAGTCAGGATGGAGAGCGGTTACAAGCAGTCAGCGATCAGTGATCGCTGACTGCTTGTAAA
>NW_017322201.1:0-324 GCF_000935625.1 Nanorana parkeri
TGGTGTGAAGGCACCGCCAACACCCAAGGCCCAATTTTTCCTCACTCGCATGTGACAGGTGCATATAATAACTCTGAAGGATTATAGTGTGAAGGCACCACCAACAACAAAGGACCATTTTTCCAAAACCTGTGTGACAGGTATATATATTTTGATTTTTTTACAGCAAGGACCAACCCTGCACCCGTCAAGAATAAATCTCAAGGGTTATGGTGTGAAGGCACCACCAACACCACAGGTCCATTTTTCCAAAACCTGTGTGACAGGTATATATCATAAAAAAATTTTACAGCAGGGTCCAACCCTGCACTCGTCAAGAATAAC
>NW_017322202.1:0-323 GCF_000935625.1 Nanorana parkeri
TGAGCTGCAGATTTGTTTTTTACCCTAAGGGGTTAATTTTTTATATGTAACCCCCTCATGACGCTGTTGTTCAAACAAAGGTTGCTGTCCCTAAGTGTGACAGTTAGTGACACTTAATGACTGTGACATTGTAGGCTACCTAACCTAACCAATATTAGCTTTGAGAAAAAATAAGTGAATTTTTTTTATAGCTGTGCTATTTAATAAAAATAATCAAAGCTGGGGAAAAAGTGTTTTCTTTAAGTTTCTTGCTCTTTTTTTAATATGTATTTATACTAAATTAGGCATTGGGCACACACATGTGATATACATATATAGCCCTA
>NW_017322203.1:0-323 GCF_000935625.1 Nanorana parkeri
CCGTATATTCACATATTGCACTCGTTGGAGGAGATTGAATGCTGATACAATATTTAAAGTCAGATCGGTAATTAGGACCTAGCGCAACATACTAACAATATAACATACCCGGGTTATCACCATACATTGTTGCGGCCGGTATTTTATCACCAAGTGTTTATCACTCCTAGCGCAACAGCTTGTTGTATTTCATGTGAGTTCATTGGTGGTTAACAAGGTCTCCTTTACGAGTGAATGATTTCTTGCACTCTGAACATGAATAAGGATGCTCATCAGTGGGACTTCTCTGGTGCCTAACAAGCTGCACTTTCCAAGTGAAAGAT
>NW_017322204.1:0-323 GCF_000935625.1 Nanorana parkeri
ACGACACGGCGGGGTGTCACCCGGTCTAGGGACCGGGTGACACCTGACCACAGGGCACCCCTACTCTGAACCATTAGCATGGGGATCTGGGCACTATCCTGGGGGGCATGCACTGATGCAAAATACATTTTAAAAAACACATTGTTCAGCAGGGAGTGGATCCACCTTTTCACTTAAATTTGGGGGTGACATGGGAAAAACACCAATCTCTTTAAGTAGATGCTTAGAAGATGCCTTTAAGCTGTATGCACTTATTTTCATGTAATTTGTCTGCTATGTTTCGCAGATGGGAGTCAGAGGTGCGTTTATTAACCCCTTCGTGA
>NW_017322205.1:0-323 GCF_000935625.1 Nanorana parkeri
AGAACACGTGTGTGTGTGTACATACAGTATTTATATATATATATACACATCCCTCCACCAACTCTTCCAGCAAGATCAGTAGCACAACTATCCTTCCCTCCCCTCATGGCAGTCCCATCCTGGACTCTTTGGACCAATCAGTGTCCAAATCTTGTCTCCTTCCCCTCTGGAACATACTCCCCCTTCTAACCACTGACACCTCCAACGTACTAATTCACTCCCTTGTTATCTCTCGACTATTGCAACTCCCTCATTGGCCGACCTCTACAAAGGCTCCTCCCCCTTTCAGTCTATCATGGATGCTGCTGCCAGACTCATCCACC
>NW_017322206.1:0-323 GCF_000935625.1 Nanorana parkeri
ACTGGATGAAATCTTGTTGCTTTATTAACATTGCAGGGTGGGTGAAACTGGTAAAAGAGAACTTGAAAACATACAATCAATATATGAACATGTAACTGAAGTGATAGCTCACAAATAGAATGCAAAACAAGTCTGTCCCTACCAGCGATGTTCGCGTAATAGAATCTCCTTGGTTCCAAGATGGAGTCTGAGGTCCCAGGATACACTTGTTTCCTTCTTCTTGGGCTGAAGGTTGGTGTTAACTTGCCATAGAAATAGTGTCCGCTCTGTTGTAAATAGAGATATATTCTCTACATCACTATCTTGTGGTTTAATTTGAGATG
>NW_017322207.1:0-323 GCF_000935625.1 Nanorana parkeri
GACTGAGGACATCTTGTGGCAAAAAGGAATTTCTGCAGTAGACTGTGACAGAGAGGGGGAGAGTATTGCACCAACAATTTACGCAGCGTTACTCCCTGCCCTCGAGGAGCTTACAATCTAGGGTCCCTATTTCCCATTTTCACATGCATACAGGGCTGATTTTAGGTAGGAGACAATTAGCCTTCCTTTTCAGTGTGGGAGGAAGCCAGAGTACCCCCACAGGCACAGGGAAAACAGGCAAACTCCTTGCAGATAGTGTCCTGACCGGAATATGACCTGGGAACCCCAATGCTGCAAGGCAGAAGTGCTAACCACTAAGCCAC
>NW_017322208.1:0-323 GCF_000935625.1 Nanorana parkeri
GTGCCGGTGTCCCAGTGCTCCGGGAACGACCCTGGTCTGTGGGTCCTACGATACCCATGAGTAGAAAAAGTGTCCAATAAAGAGCGATGGCGAGGGGTTGAAGACAGAGAGTTGTCTCCCACAACTCAGCTGAGCAGAGACGTCTGCCCCCAACTTGGGGCGTGCAAAGGTCGTGAACTAAACATAAAAACCGAACTAGATGATAACTTATACCTGTCTGCGACTTCCTTTTTTCCAGATGGTGGTGCAGGGTGTCCTGGCCGAGGAGAGTGCGAACCACCTCCAGGAGAGCCAAGATGGGAAAGGTACAGGTATTTTCCGGA
>NW_017322209.1:0-323 GCF_000935625.1 Nanorana parkeri
ATCAGTGTCCGGGCTCTCCTCCCCATACCCTCCAATCAGTGGGGAGGAGGAATGTGGCAAGATGGAGGGGGGGGAAGCTGACCCCCGGGGCGGAATAGATAGAGTGCCCGGCGCCTCCACACATCGCCAGCAGGTATCAGGAAGAGACGGATAAATCTTGTGCAAGAGGTGAGGTGTCCTATCAGGAGCTCTTTCTATGAGGTCCTCCGAGTTCTTTCTATGAGGTCCTCCGAGTTCTTTCTATGAGGTCCTCCGAGCTCTTTCTATGAGGTCCTCCATGTTTTTCTATGAGGTCCTCCGAGTTCTTTCTATGAGGTCCTCCG
>NW_017322210.1:0-323 GCF_000935625.1 Nanorana parkeri
CAATTTTTCAGGAGTGCTCGCTGTATGGCAGTGTGACTATTATTAAAAGTGGTGATAAATCTGATTTTGTCTTGTTCACCGTTGTTAGACTTATCTCTGGGGTTCTTGCTCGACTCCGTACTGGCATAGTAGGAAAAAGCTTCATTAATAATATCGTTTGGGTATTTTTTCTCCCTAAACTTGTCTAGGAGAAGCTGACTAGATGTAATATAGTCACCTTGCTGGGTGCAATTTCTCCTTAACCTGCAAAACTGACTTTTCGGAATATTCCTTTTCCATCTAGGATGGTGACAGCTGTCAAAGTGGAGATATGAGTTTCCTCC
>NW_017322211.1:0-323 GCF_000935625.1 Nanorana parkeri
AAGTTTGGTGGAGGGGGGATTATGGTGTGGGGTTTGTTTTTGCAGGGGTTGGGCTTGGCCCCTTAGATCCAGTGCATCAGCATACCAAGACATTTTGGACAGTTTCATGCTCCCATGAGCATGTTTGGGGACGGCCCCTTCCTATTCCAACGTGACTGTGCACCACTGCACAAAGCAAGGTCCATAAAGACATGGATGAGCGAGTTTGGGGTGGAGGAACTTGACTGGCCTGCACAGAGTCCTGACCTCAACCCAATAGATCACCTTAGGGATGAATTTGAACGGAGACTGCGAGCCAGGCGTTCTCGTCCAACATCAGTACC
>NW_017322212.1:0-323 GCF_000935625.1 Nanorana parkeri
CGGGAGGTTGGGAGGAGGTGGAGGACTGGGAGGAGGAGGTGGAGGACTGGGATGACATGTTTCTGATGCTGGAGGTGGTGCCATTTCTGCTGCTGGGGCGGGTGGTGGGATCTGCACGCTTCACTCTTCATTGAACATGTTACAGATATTGGGGGTCTGGAACATGGTGTTCTGGAGAATACCAGTTAATCTTCATTAATCAACCAGCTCCATTAATCTCCATTAATCTCCATTAATCAGTGTGCAACCATCCTTTCCATAATGTTGGAGAAATGGCTGTGCACATTTTGATGAAAAGATCCAGCTGCATCCAATGCTGGCTA
>NW_017322213.1:0-323 GCF_000935625.1 Nanorana parkeri
ATAGGTAATGCATTACCCCCTCTTGTGTTTACTGCTTGCTTACTGGTGCATTAGAAAAATTATGCACAGCACAGAATTATGCGGCAAATTAAATCTTGTAAACAAAAAAAGAAATAATAAACTCTTGCGCCACTATGACAAAAATGTCTTCCCGACACACCGCTCATTGTCTCGGGCGTCCTGCTCGTGCCCTCGAGCGTTTTAGTCTCACCACTCTCACTGGCCCTCCCGGCTCTCCCACCTGCAGTGTCCATCTCCAGGCAGCCGCCAACAGGACCAGCTTTATCCCTCTGACACCTGCCGCATGCCCGTGAGCGGTGTGT
>NW_017322214.1:0-323 GCF_000935625.1 Nanorana parkeri
GACTGCTTCGGCCGAGGCCGCCCTGGCTTTTTGCTTAAAATTTCATTGAAAGTAATTTGACACTTGGCATATCCTATTTACAAAAAATATCTAGAACCTCAAGTCGGAGAGAGAGGGGAAAGAATATTTTGTTTCAATCATCGGTGTATTCAGGAGCTATAGAATACACATACATCACTGGATACAAGCAAGAAGGACTTCCCTTCCTTTTCCCTTCTTTTTCCTTTCCTTTTTCTGTTCCCTTATCTTCGAGCGAGATACAGCCAACAAAACGAACCACAACAGCTGTTCAGTAAAGGCGCATATCTACAGCGAACAGGAAA
>NW_017322215.1:0-323 GCF_000935625.1 Nanorana parkeri
CTGGAAACAGAGTTATCAGGTAATCAACTCATGTTTTCACCCAACAGTCACAGCTTTCACCCAAGATTCACATTTTTCTAATAGGATTTATAAATCCTAGGGGAAAGTTGTGTGAAACTTGTGTAGAAACAGTTATACATAGACCCATTGAGTCTGATAACTATCCCAAATCTCCAAACACCATATCTAAAAAGATTTTCCAGTCTGAATGGGAAGTGAACATTGCCTGCCTAAGTCCTGGCAAAACATAAGAAATTACCCACTTGGGGTGAAAATTATTTCATTGTAAGGGGTTAATTTCTATAAAAACTATAGTATAAAAA
>NW_017322216.1:0-323 GCF_000935625.1 Nanorana parkeri
CTGCGTTCCACCCCGGAACGCAAGCCGCGATCGTAGCGTGTCCTTTGCGGCTGTGTTCCTTAGGGGGACGTATGCCGCGATCCTTACACATGAACTCTAAAGAAACACTCATGGTTATTTAAAATGGACATCCTTCCTAGATTTCTATACTGATACCAAACCCTGATACCTATTAAAATACCTATGTGTTTTTTTTAAACATTATGATCACTGCTAGTGCATTACATATGGAGGAAGAAAGTAACTAGACCCAAAATAAGGGGGGGGCTGGTCTTCCAAATATGAGGGTTTATTATACAGCGGCAGTCCTCAGCAGAGTGTCG
>NW_017322217.1:0-323 GCF_000935625.1 Nanorana parkeri
AGGATCACCATGTTATTAATCAAACATATTGAGGATATACTGCAGACTCTGTTGCATCATCCATTGGGGCAGGCAATCTAAGCTGCTGTTAGACAGAAGGATCCTTGACAACAAGAACAACTGCAACTAAGATGAACAAGTAGACCACCACCCCCCTCCCCAAAGCCCATCCCACCCTATTAAGGAACGCTTCAGCTGCTGAGGTGACAAGGTATATTTACATGCTTTGACAGCCTCAGTACAATAATGAAATAATATTCACGGCTGAATTTTTACTTTATAAATATAATTATATAATACAAGTATACATTTATTATAGCTGA
>NW_017322218.1:0-323 GCF_000935625.1 Nanorana parkeri
TCTTCTCTGACTGTCTTCTTCCCTGACTGTCTTCTTCTCTGGCGATCGCTGAAAACTCCTCCCACCTTAACCGATGACTTCCCTTCCCTTTTAGAGTGTAAGCCCTCAGGGGCGGGGCCCTCCTAACCATCTAGCTTGGAATTGTATTGTGACTGTAATGTCTTCCTTATATTGTAAAACGCGGCACACACTGTTGGCGCCATATACACCCCATATAATAATCATAACATGAAAACTGAGGGTATTAAAAAGGCAGTCAGGAGGAGCAGAGCAGAGAGGGGCAGTAGAGGGAGGTGGAGGAGTGGAAGGCAGGAATGGTAGTA
>NW_017322219.1:0-323 GCF_000935625.1 Nanorana parkeri
ACAGAGATAAGAGATACAATTTGCAGAGTCTAACATTTTAGTAACATCTCAAACTGGTTTCTGTGGAATATACTAAAACAAAAACCACAATTTTGCTTGTTCAGACATTATGAACAAAGTAAATTGTGGTGTGCAGATCCTGAGAAATTGGGTGCCAACCCCTGGTACAGTAGTAATAACAAACAGAGAGAAAGCAGTTGGGGTTTTTTTGGGGCACCAGATGACAAGTCCAATAAACAGCAAAGTATTTGTATATCAAATATATTATTTATTGTACAAAAGTTTAAAGGAGAACTATGGGGTTAGGGTTTCTCCCCATAGTT
>NW_017322220.1:0-323 GCF_000935625.1 Nanorana parkeri
AAGGCAGGCGTCCCAATACTTTTGGCAATATATTGTATTTCTTCAAGGAACTTCGCAATTGCAGCCTATGCATTTCTCCGTCTATAACAGTCTTCTAGTATTTGACCATTCATTCATCTAGGATTTGACCAAGATCCATTATTAACTGTAAAAGGTTCACAGACGTATCCCTGACCTAATCCTTTCGTCCTCCTAACATTCAGCCTGCCTTACCAAAAATTTAAGACCCTAAAGCTAACTGGGTTTGGAAAAGGTCAACATACTAGAAACATATTTTTATAGGTGATCAAAAGAAACAAAGCGCTAAAGGTAGCTGTATGAGC
>NW_017322221.1:0-323 GCF_000935625.1 Nanorana parkeri
ACTTTTGCTGGACAGCTTGGTCTGTTAAAGGAAGTTGAAAAGTAACAGATTTACTGGACAGATCAGTCCAGTAAAAATAAAGGAAAAAAGACAAAAAAAAGAAAACAAATGCAGCCACCACACCTAACAATTGGTAAACTGCCATATATTACATTTATGCTTTTGGGTTTAGAAAGGCTTTAAGCCTATGTTCCGATAGGGCATTCAAATGGGGTAACCGGCAGAAAGGTCTTACAAAAATGTTCAGCTGTATTGGTTAGTGCTTAGCAGAATGCCACCCGACAACACGAAGTTTGGATACTCTTTTCGATCCATCACCCATG
>NW_017322222.1:0-323 GCF_000935625.1 Nanorana parkeri
AGCAATACATTATACAGCGGCACAATGCAGAATACCACCAGTATATTCTTGCTGGGATCTGATGTATTCCTCTATAGCTGGTGTTATTCTGCATTGCGCTGTATAATGTATTATTGCTGGGATTTGTAGTCCTCTATAGCTGGTGCCATTCTGCATTGCGCTGTATAATGATTATACACGCAATGCAGAATACCACAGACCAGTTATAGAGGAATACAACAAATCCCAGCAATACATTATACAGCGGCACAATGCAGAATACCACCAGCTATAGAGCAACAACAAATCCCATCCCAGCAAACAGCCTGTATAATGTATTATTG
>NW_017322223.1:0-323 GCF_000935625.1 Nanorana parkeri
GAGCCCACATAGCCCACCTGAGACCCCACACAGCCACCGGAGAGTCTGCATAGCCACCTGAGACCCCAACACAGCCACCTGATACTCCGCATAGCCCACCTGAGAGCTAATACTGCCATCTGAGAGCCCGCATAGCCCACCTGAGACCCCTTGCATCCATTTGAGAGCATGCATAGCCCACCTGAGAATGCGCATAGCCCACTGGAGACCCAACATAGCCATCTGAGAGCCTGCATAGTCCACCAGAGACCCCCACAGAGCTATCTGAGAGCCCGCATAGCACACCTGAGAGTGCGCATAGCCCACCTGAGAGCCTGCATAGC
>NW_017322224.1:0-323 GCF_000935625.1 Nanorana parkeri
CGCAGTTGCGACCGCTGCGACCCTGGTAGTTCCGCCAGTGGTTATTATGCATATTTATCTGTACGGGTTCCAAAGAGGTGGCATGCCGTTTATGTATTATTTTCTTGATTTTAAGATGATTGTGATATGTTTTTTGAAAATATATCTTGTTAATCATGAATTTACGTTATTAAATATGATATTAGTATAATAATTCTACCATATTGATGAGTTATGTGACATTATGTTTAGCTATATCCTATTGCAGGGCTCAAAATTTCCACTCACCTGTTCTCATTTGGAGAGTGGAAATGCAGTGCAGGCGAGTGGAAATTCAGTCAGGC
>NW_017322225.1:0-322 GCF_000935625.1 Nanorana parkeri
TATAGATTTCAATAAAAGTACAGTATATAAGAAATGTATCTAGGTAACTTTGTATGTATACAGTATTTAAGGAACAGTCATCAGTAAAGCTCTTATCATTCATAAGCGTTAAAATATTTTATTATTACACAATCCTGTATTAAAATAAACCATTACTGAGAGATGTACGAAGGATGGTTTTGCGGACCTTCTTGTAAAATGCCAACTTCCTGGCTCTCTGGCTTCAGTATTTTGAGGCATTGACCAAGAATAAGCATGAAGAGAGTGCAGTCAGAACTCCTTGTGTAAATCAAAAAGTGTTGAAGTCAGAGGATCAACATGA
>NW_017322226.1:0-322 GCF_000935625.1 Nanorana parkeri
ATTAGAGTGTAAGCTCCTCTGTACAGAGACGGATGTGATTGGCTCAGATGGTATATAGATGAGCTGATAGGCAGGTTGATGGTGCCGTTGTTGTATGGAAAGTTCCAACTCATCGAGTTCTCTAACCATCTGACTTCCGGTGTCCCTAGAAGTATGAGGAGAAGTCTGTACTGTCCGTGCTCCACCCCGGCATTACCCTTACAGATAGGACACAGCAATATAATATTATAATGATCTCGGGTCACACTAATACAGAACCTTATTCATCTGAGTTGCCCCAACCAATATGGCCGCCGCTTGAGTGGGGCACGTGAGATTAATA
>NW_017322227.1:0-322 GCF_000935625.1 Nanorana parkeri
GGGGGGGCACAGACCAAGAGCAGTAGTTCAGAGAGAGAGCTCAGGAAGGTAGATGGGGTAGTGGAGAGGAAAGGGAGATCGGTACTTACAGGGGAGGGTAGAGCTGGGCAAACCAAAGAAAAAAGGGGGGGGGGGGGATATTAGGGAAAAGGTACAGACAACGAACACTAAGGACGATTCTAAATGTGAACCGAGGTTCAAGATCCCTGCGGTACCTAAAGCACCACTGGGAAAGACTATCTGGGGAAAACGGGTCTGAGCAAGTGCGGAGCGGAGCTCCGTGGGAAATCAAATATCTCAACATTAGAACATTGCACAAACA
>NW_017322228.1:0-322 GCF_000935625.1 Nanorana parkeri
ATTCCAGGGGCATCAAAACAAAAGAGCGGGTTCTCTGCAGAGGTCCAACACACCCCGTGCTGGGTCGGAGAATACAGCTCTGCAATCAGCAAAGCTCATGCTCCTTGCTGATTGGAGCGCAATAGGTCTAAGAAGGGGTGTGCCAGACCTCTGCAGAGAGACCACTGCTTCGAGGGTCCATCTCTGCGGCATGGTGGCAGGGGACACGCTTTTCTACTCAGGTTGTAGCTGCTTTTAAAGAGAACGTAATACTTTAAACACCTTTGTTTTGATGCCCCTGAAATTTATTTAGCTGATGGGATTTAAGTCCATGGACATAAAA
>NW_017322229.1:0-322 GCF_000935625.1 Nanorana parkeri
CAGAACGGAGGGGGAGAGAGGCTACAGGGACCAGTCTTCCAGCCAAGGGGGACCGAGGTTCGGATGAGTATATCTTTGTCATTTTAGATCAAGGGTAACCAAACTCCGCCCCTCCACCTGTGGAGAACCTACAAATCCCATCATGCATCTGTCTCTGGGAGTCGTGTGGTTGTGAGCATCTTGCAATGCCTCATGGGAGTTGTAGTTCCCCCCAAAAGCTGGACTGCCAGCGTTTGCCCACCCCGGTTTAAAATGACAAAGATATACTCACCCGAACCTTGGTCCTGCCTGGCTGTTAGATCAGTCCCTGCAGCCTCTCTCC
>NW_017322230.1:0-322 GCF_000935625.1 Nanorana parkeri
CATCTCGTGATGCTGTCCTGGAAGACGTTATGGGAAATCTGACCAGTTATGTAAGAGTTTTTTAAAATCTTTAACAGTTTCCTGTCCCTAGTCAGAGGAGCCCATCGCATGTGCTGTCCTGGAAGGCTATCTGGAAAAAATGCTTTTCCATTTAAAGTCTTTACCCAAGGTGTGTGCAATCAGACTAACCAAAAACTACTAAAGAAAGGAAAAGAAGAAGTTTATCCAACGCAGAGATTATATTTGTTATCATTTGGATACTTTAATGCATTTTTGCAAGTGGCAGGATACATTTTGAAAAATTAGTGCTTTGAATACCCAG
>NW_017322231.1:0-322 GCF_000935625.1 Nanorana parkeri
CAGAGGGAACCCTCACTATACAGCACTGCCCTACCACAACCAGAGGAGGGAGGCGTCGCCAAAAAGCACTGCTCTACCACAATCAGGATCAGTCACCATACAGCATTGCCCTACAGCAACTGGCAGAAGGATCAGTCACTATACAGCACTGCTCTACAATAATCGGCAGAGGGATTACTCACCATATAGCACTACCCTACAACCACCAGCAAAGGGATCAGTCACTATGCAGCACTCACTGCTCTACAACCACCAGCAAAGGGATCAGTCACTATGCAGCACTGCTCTACAACCACCAGCAGAGGGAGCCGTCACCATACAG
>NW_017322232.1:0-322 GCF_000935625.1 Nanorana parkeri
CAATTAATTGCGGTATATGATGGTAGAGCTCCAAACTCTCCACTAAAGTTTGAGAGTGGCGCCTGGAGCTCGACCCTGAAACCGTACCCCTAAGCCCCTAAGTAAATTCACCTGTACTGGTAAACTCCGCAGCTAAGATTCATATCGCCTGACCTAGTCGTTACACCTCCGTCCACAGAGCACCCCCAAGGCCTAGGTCCCCCCGGAGGGAGCCCGCACAGGAGCCACCGCCAGCCATGGACCCCCCCGAAGCCAGCACCATGAGATAGGAGGGCGGGGGGGAGGAAGACACAGGAGGCTGCAGCTGTGGGAACAGCGCAGC
>NW_017322233.1:0-322 GCF_000935625.1 Nanorana parkeri
CAATTATTTTGTTTGTAACTGAAAAGTAAAAAGCTATTTACCGTGGACGTGAGACTGCTGGAAGCTTTTACCAGGAGCAAAATGGAAGTTTCCAGCCACCTGTAGAGAGAAAAGGTAAACTTAATATTTGCTTTTACAGTTAGTACACAAATTAGGTTACACAGGTTTGTTTCTCATTATTTGACGTATCAGCACTGGGGCCCTTCCAATCCTAAGGGCCTCTACATACAGGCATAATTTAGCAAGCATGTGGCCCCCTAAGCAAGGGAGCCGAGTGCTCCGGAGCTCAGAACCCAATGTATGTCTTCCGGAGAAGCAGCAA
>NW_017322234.1:0-322 GCF_000935625.1 Nanorana parkeri
CCTGAAGGACGGTTCAGGCCCCCGCCTGCCAGTGAGGATCCCGCAACGACAAGACACATAGAGATTATAAATTATAAATGGAGGAATGAGAGCCGAGTGACTCCACCATTGTCAGTTATCTATCTAAGTGCACATCACGGGGCCCGCTGGAGTAGTGCTCCAGCACCGCAACCGTCCGAGGCAAGGGTCCCAACATCCAACTAAGACAACAGGGATAACTCCGGGAAAACAGTCTCGGGCCATACGGTACCATGCCTAGGGGTGAATGCATCTGTGTGTACATTCAGCGGGGGGGTTGTTCGCTAGCCCGGTCACAATCCGC
>NW_017322235.1:0-322 GCF_000935625.1 Nanorana parkeri
CTCCTAAAGTTACAAGGGCCCTTAGCGGCCTGAGCCACAATGGGGATCTTAGCAGCCTCACCCACCCTCGCCAATCCCCCCCATCCCCCCTACCCTCGCTACCCCCCCACCCTGCCCCCTCTCCATAACCCCCTTCCTCCTGTCCCTCTTTTACCCGTTCTCCTCCCACCCCCTCCCACCCCACTCCAATCCTCCCCACTAGCTCGAGGATACCATAACCCTCCTACCCCTTCCTGACCCTGCCCCTGTATTTCCCACCCGACTTGGGTTATACCACGCTGGTTACCAATGCTGATGTACTGGCTATGTTAAGCAACTATGT
>NW_017322236.1:0-322 GCF_000935625.1 Nanorana parkeri
AAACATTCGCCATCACTATCCTAGTCTGACAGCGATGCAGAATTTCAGAGCCCGGAGTGCTACGCAGCCCAGAGCCCGGCGCGCTACGCAGCCCAGAGCCTGGCGCGCTATGCAACCCAGTGCCCGGCACGCTACGCAACCCAGAGCCCGGCGCGCTACGCAGCCCAGAGCCCGGCGCGCTACGCAGCCCAGAGCCCGGCACGCTACGCAACCCAGAGCCCGGCACGCTACGCAACCCAGAGCCCGGCTCGCTACGCAGCCCAGAGCCCGGCGCGTTACGGAGCCCAGAGTCCAATTCATATACTGTTCTGCATTGCCGTAT
>NW_017322237.1:0-322 GCF_000935625.1 Nanorana parkeri
AGGATCCTACAACACGGGGCTCATTCTGGGGGAACGAGGAAAATACGAGGCAGATTTTCAGCATTTTATTATAAAACACAAAGAAGTGCAATCCGATGTAAAGTGCAAATCACCATCTCAGGACTACAACCCCCAACATTCATCCAATAAAACTAATACTGAGGGCAGCCATATGGATCAGGAAGGTTCCAGAATTGGGCGGGGGGCCCGTGAGAGAGGCGGGACATTGCCACAAAACCAATTGTGCTCTAAAAAAAATATTCCCTGAGTGGCATCGAAACTCTCGTCATCATTGATCCACACTCACCAAACCCACCACCCT
>NW_017322238.1:0-322 GCF_000935625.1 Nanorana parkeri
AACATTTTTTGTTGTGATATTAAAGTTCGGATTTAGAAAGCGTGTAATAAGCGGGTAAAAAACATCACTAAACTCATGTGTGTAAAGATAAAAATGTATCATACATTTGATACATTTTTATCAAATGTATGATACATTTTTATCTTTACACACATGAATTTAATGATGTTTTTTACCCGATGTGGATTCCATTGTGCTGCATTGGGCAGCAAGTGAATGATTAATTGATTGTGAGATATAAATAGAAATGTTGGTATGACGTGTTAGACCTGCACAAACCCCTGAAGACGTCAAGACGACGAAACACGTAGGGGCGGGCCTA
>NW_017322239.1:0-322 GCF_000935625.1 Nanorana parkeri
GTTACATCAGAGAGAGAGGGAGCGAGGGAGAAATCATCCCCCGGCAGACTGACTGTCCTTCTCACCTGCACTTCTAAACAGGTATTTACATTTTTTTTATCAAAATAAATATCAATTGAAAAGGGAGGGGGGTACTATTGCACATAAAACATCCCCCATAACAAAATGCCACAGGCAACATGTGCAATAGTACATATCTTTCAAAACAGATGTCTAGATTCCATGATAGTGCAACATCCATTTTATTGATAGTTGTCATTAAAACGATAAGCATGTTTGGAGCCGCGCAGGGTCCCCTTCATCAGGCTCAGAAATGCGCTTG
>NW_017322240.1:0-322 GCF_000935625.1 Nanorana parkeri
ACCACAAATGTGGAAACAGTCTATCTGTGAAACTTAAATACCATACGAGCCTTGTTTTGTAGACAGACACAAGATTGATGATAAATCAAATTAATCCAATTATGATTGCAAAATTTTATTTTTTTCTATTTCTCTAAATACATCTAAGATTATACATAAGGTCATTGTACCCTTTCCTCTTTTTTATCTGTTACAGTTGTGGCTTTTTCTTGTCTATTTTTGGAGCACCTAGACCTCACACGTCTACATTCTTTAATTGGACTTTGGAACTGCTATTGCCCCACTGGACTTTTTGCTACTTGTTCCCTTTTATGGAATGGTG
>NW_017322241.1:0-322 GCF_000935625.1 Nanorana parkeri
ATTAGATCGGCATCGAGTGTGTGTGTGACCCCCTGGATGAGTGCACGCCACAGAAATTAGGCACAGCAAACAAGGATTTCTTCTGATGAAACACACATGCAATTTATTTATACCTAGTTACAAGAAAAGTTGAGCAGAACAAACAAAACATGAAAATAATTCCTGGCCTGTTGGACACTTACTACATACACAGTATCCCCCACTACCAACTAGGTGCAACCTTGTGGTGCCCCTAGCACCTATCTGCCTATTCAATCAACTGCCACACAGGCTGTGTCTCCCCACACAAGATTTGTTTTCCTTTGTCACCACACAGGTCAGT
>NW_017322242.1:0-322 GCF_000935625.1 Nanorana parkeri
ATATATATATATATATATATATATATATATAATGTATATACTGTGTGCACAATTATTAGGCAAATGAGTATTTTGACCAAATCACCATTTGTATGCATATTGTCCAACTCCAAGCTATATAAAGTTGAAGGCTGGTTTTCGGGTCCCTCGCTCCGCTGGGGATAGGAGCTCACCATAGAGCCCCTAGAGCAGACGAAGAACGTCCATTCGTCGTTTGCTCTGTGTGATCACTGAGAACGTGGTGCTGTAATCACAGCACCACCTGTCACAGCTGTCACTTCCTGCAGCTTCTGTCACAGAAACTGTGACAGAAACTGCCTGC
>NW_017322243.1:0-322 GCF_000935625.1 Nanorana parkeri
ATATTAGGCTTTTTATTTTGTCACTTCCTACCCACTGTCCTACAGTATATCATATTGCATCCCCAAGTTAAGATACAATGGGGTTGATTTGCTAAAAGAGTAGAGCATGTTCACTTTGCAAGGTGAGTTATCACTCTTCAAGGGAATTATGACTTCGCTTAAGAATTGTGGTAAAAATCCAGCTTAAAAGGACTATTCAAAACCGTGCAGGGGAATAAAAACTATGGGGTCTATTCACGAAGCACCCGAAGGATCTGGCCGATCTTACGGCTGGCTCCGACTACTTGCAGAGAGATCAGTGTCCCTGGTTACCAGCTAACCA
>NW_017322244.1:0-322 GCF_000935625.1 Nanorana parkeri
AAGTTTTCAGTGGGAATGTCGTTTTGCCATTTTGTCAGGTTGGAGCTTGTCAAGGGGGGATGCGTGCTTGTCTTAAATGGGAGTAAATGGATGATATAGATTGTCTATCAGTGGTTGAGATCCGTTCTATGAGGGAATGGTTAGTTGTCCCAAAAGCTGTGGATCCAATTCTGTCTAGATGAGTTGCCGCTTGTAAAAAGTGTAGGAACTCGTGTGAGGGCCTCCGGTATGCTTTTTGGAATTCCTGAAATGTTAACCTTCTACCTGTGTCAGGGGATAAGAGTGGAGCGAACCTGGTGATACCCTTGGTCTCCCATTTAGT
>NW_017322245.1:0-322 GCF_000935625.1 Nanorana parkeri
TTGATGGACTAATGTCTTTATTCACCTCAAATACTATGTAAGAGGTAGGTCAGCAAATGCTGCGTTGTATTGCTTTTAGTACTAAAGGTTCCATTTGAGAATATGAAGCTATTATGGCCAATACACATTCACACTCCGTGTACCTGGCCGTGTAGTTTCCATATTATCCGCTATCATTACCACATTACTAATGTTACTACACTGTTATTACACTGTTACTACACTGTTACTACAATGTTACTACATTACCACATTACTAATAACAAGTCACTTGTAAAGAGTACAGGTGATAGTATATAGAGGAGGGTGGAATGTATACAGG
>NW_017322246.1:0-322 GCF_000935625.1 Nanorana parkeri
TTCCAAAAACTGACACCCATATTTTAGATAACTTTACCATAATATCAATTAAAAAATGCAAGTCAAACATCAGAGTTCCCAGAGTCCCCCCCTTACATCAAAGTCTCCAGAGTATCCCCTTATATCCTCGTACCCAGAGATCCCGTTTACATCAGAGTCCAAATGATGTAATGGGGGACTCTTCAGTTAATGGAGCACTCTGATAAAAGGGGGGACTCTAATGTAAGGGGGGACATTGGGGACTTATTTAATAGTCTAGAGTTCCCCCTTATGTGTCCCTCTCAGTAGCTTACTTGGGCAGGGGCGGGTGGCTGACTGAGGT
>NW_017322247.1:0-322 GCF_000935625.1 Nanorana parkeri
ATTTGAATACTTCTCTAGCACCACCCCCACCGGGCTCACCCTCCATGTGTGAAAAGGCGGGGACTCAAAAGGACCTATGACGAAGCCCGTCTCTAACTCACTCCTTAAAAGCCCATCCACTAAACCTGCATGTTTGAAAGCAGACCGTAGATTTGGACATTCAAACGTCTGCTGTGGCAAGGTAATGAGCCCAGTGTGAAATCCAAAAGACTGAAAGCCAGCACGAATCAGCCAGTGAAAGCTTGCGACTGAGCCTAGGGTCCATAGTCTTGAGAACCACAGACACCTCGCCACAGGCGAAGGCTTTGTTCTCCGCCACGTC
>NW_017322248.1:0-322 GCF_000935625.1 Nanorana parkeri
TATAAGGTGAATTTGAGTTCATGGTTTCTGGACAAAGACTCAGGGATTCTAAGAGCCTTACCACATACATTCCTAGGTTGTAAATTGTGGGGGCACCAGACAACAACAACGAGATAAGGACTGACCATATTACCAGACTGTGTTAGAATGAGATTGATGGAATTGCCATGTCTCAAACTTAACAAAGAAGAAAAGAGACTACCATGATATGTTTTTCCTTTTCTCATCATCGGAAAAAGAGCTCACTATTAAAGTTACCTTATATACAGTATTATTATTTAATAGGAATGGTATTAGCAATAATTTCAATTGTATTATTAGT
>NW_017322249.1:0-322 GCF_000935625.1 Nanorana parkeri
GGATTTTCCTCGAAATGTTTTATATGCGCCATGTGCGCGCAATGCGCACGCACAATGCTCGCGCACGGACGCTATGCGCGCGCGCGCAATTATCTGGCCACTCATTTTTCTAATTCACTAATCAGCACAGTCCCTACAAATACTGGCCTAACTTCTATTCCCAAAACAAGCATGGCTCCCAAAAAGAAAAATGCTCCCCCCAGGCCATCCACACAACGAGGACAACAGACACAATCCCAATCCCCATCCCGATCCCGTTCCCCACGATCCCCAGCACCAGCAGTGAGGTCACAGGCTGGCTCCTCCAGTCGACCAGCTGGCT
>NW_017322250.1:0-322 GCF_000935625.1 Nanorana parkeri
GCTGCAGGACGAATCTTCTACAAACTGATGCTGAGACTGGGATTTAGTGAGTTCTATCTGCACGGAGGAGACTGGGGAAGCCTCATCACCACCACCATGTCCCAGATGAAACCAGAGTAAGCACAATGCATTTGTAGCTGCAATTAAAAGGAGAGTCCAAAAAAAATCTGAGTTTGATTTGGACCCTTTTATACATTGACATGCAAAAATACCTCCAATGGTAACAAGTAGGACATCCCCTTCCCCACTATTCTACTATACTTTGTTATATTACACAGTTGTATAGTACCATATTTGACCAGCAGTGCTTGCATTTGCAGTA
>NW_017322251.1:0-322 GCF_000935625.1 Nanorana parkeri
ATCCTGGTCATGGGGGCGGGGACAGAAGGCTCCAGCCAATAACCTCTCACCATGCTTCTTCAATAAAATTGACTACAAATTTGCGCACGTCCACCAATTTATCAGCTTGGAAGGCGATGATCTCCTAGACAACAAGGAGAGATTGGATGAGAAGACGAGACAAGAGGCGCCCCCGTTACCCTCATACTGGGAGTCACTCACATCCAGGAAGTTATCCAGCAGGGTGGGATCCTTGTTTATGATCAGCTCCTGAACCTGCAGACCAAAGACACACATATAACAGAAGCGCTCATACGCCGGGGCGCAGTACCAAGGAGAAGAG
>NW_017322252.1:0-322 GCF_000935625.1 Nanorana parkeri
TTGTGTGGGGAGGGGGGAGCACAAAACTTTCCCCTCCTTTCCTGCTCTACCAGTCTGTTCAGTTTACAGATCTGGTGTCTGGTAAGGGTTTTGTGGGGGACCCTATGCTTTTTTTGGCATACAGTCCCCCCTAAAATTCCTACCAAACCTAAAAGGTCTGGTATGAATTGGGGGGGACCTCACGCTGTTTTTTTGTGCATCTGAATTTTAGTTATCAACAATTCAGATATGTTCAAATTTGTTATTTTTCCTATTGGGAAATTCGGATGCATCCGAATTTCGGAATTTGCAAGGACGAATACGAATGCACCAGTCTAATATA
>NW_017322253.1:0-322 GCF_000935625.1 Nanorana parkeri
AACCCAGACACGCCCATCGGATTGCCAGATAGAGAAGCGTGGTTCGTCCCTCCAGAGAACACATCTCCACCTCTCTAAAGGCCAGTGGTGGCGTGCTTTACACCACTGCATCTGATGCTTTGCATTTCACTAGGTGGTGTAAGGCTTGGATGCAGCTGCTCAGCCATGGAAACTCTATGCACAGTTGTGCCAATCTGAAGGCCACACGGAGTTTGGGGGTCTGTAGCTATTGACTCTGCAGACAGTTGTTGACTTCTGCACACTGTGCTCTTCAGCATGCACTGACACCGCTCTGTCATTTTACATGGCCTACCACTCTGTG
>NW_017322254.1:0-321 GCF_000935625.1 Nanorana parkeri
TCTGTGAAGAAGGTCTCATCACTAGTTATGTGACTTGTTGCTCCTGAGTCAATACACCATCCGTGTGGTATACTGTTCTGACTAGTTTTAAAGGTAGCACTCCATGATGTGCTTGCAGTTTCCTTTGTAGCTGTTTCTCTTGTAGGTGCCTCTCACTTTTGTTGCTCGGCTTTCCAGAACGAACAGCCCTTTCTAAGGTGACCAGTCTTTCTACAGTGAAAACACGCTCCGCTTTCTTTGTTTTGCGATCTTATGCACCTGAAGGGCTTTCTCATTTTCCTTATTGTGCATATTTTCTTTCCTTCTGTCATATTCATCAAT
>NW_017322255.1:0-321 GCF_000935625.1 Nanorana parkeri
ACGTCTTTCCTTGGCTACACAGCCACAATTAACCCAAACAAGTAGCACAATTAACATCTCTGCAGAGACCTTGTGACAGTTACATTGGGGCAGTCAGCTCTCATCAGTCCTCCTATGCAGAAAGAGGAAACAGGTGACTTCTACTCCAGTCTTCTAGGCACTGAACAAAGAAGGGTTCTCTCTCTCAGGTCCTTCCCTGCCACTCTCCCAGAGTCTGCTGCAAAATATTCTTTTTAGAAACACAATGGTGAGTTGTTGCCTCAGTGGTCACCGGGTGTAGCCTCTCCCCCTTTAGGTAATAACCATTTGTAACAACACGCA
>NW_017322256.1:0-321 GCF_000935625.1 Nanorana parkeri
CAGAACCAATACACGGCAGACCTTAGGCCAGAACCAATACATGGCAGACTTCAGGCCAGAACCAATACACGGCAGACTTCAGGCCAGAACCAATAAACGGCAGACTTTAGGCCGGAACCAATAAACGGCAGACTTCAGGCCAGAACCAAGACACAGCAGACCTCAGGCCAGAACCAATACATGGCAGACTCCAGACCAATACACGGCAGACCTCAGACCAGAACCAAAACACAGCAGACCTCAGGCCAGAACCAATACACAGCAGACTTCAGGCTGGAATCAATACATGGCAGACTTCAGACCAGAACCAATACATGGCAG
>NW_017322257.1:0-321 GCF_000935625.1 Nanorana parkeri
TTCACTAGAGAATCAAACTAGAAAGAACTCTTGTGGCTCATTGACTGTCTCTTACTCCCTCTATTGGGGAAAACTCGGAACTGCAAACTGCATATATTCATTATAAGTTTTACCTATTGTATGCTTTGAATACCCTGCGTATAACTCCTGCTTAAACTGACGTTTGCAAAGGATTACTTTTGATTACTACTGAAATTACAATCTGCATAACTATTTTGGATAAAAGTCGCACCTGAAACTAAGGAGCTACTCTGAGTGAACTGTGTTAACCCTTACTAATTGCGGCACATGATGGTAGGGTTCCAAACTCTCCGTTTAAGA
>NW_017322258.1:0-321 GCF_000935625.1 Nanorana parkeri
GATCACATTATGATCTTTTGACTTATCCTATGTTCGCTGTTGTAAAGATCAGCACAATTTCGATTAAACTTCTAAATGATCTTCAAGGAGTCATATGGATTGAGTCAAATGTCTGCCAACTCACTGCTATCTTGCTACAACTCAGGGGTGTAACTAGAAATCAAAGGGCCCCATAGCAACATTTTTCCTCCCCCCCAAAAAATGCCACGTAACAACACATTGCTACAGTCATGTGGCATAGGGCCTGAGTTACAGCATGTATTATTATTATTATTTCATATCTATAGGTTGAACCCGATGGACATGTGTCTTTTTTTCAAC
>NW_017322259.1:0-321 GCF_000935625.1 Nanorana parkeri
CATCGCTGTGCTGCTTCTCCTTTCACTGTCCAGTCACAGGTGGGGGGCTCGTCCGGGATGACCCAGGATCAAAGGAATTGGGTTGCACGATGCTGGCCATCTAGTGGCAAAAAAAAATACTGCAGGGAGAATCTCTATGAAGCATCATGGCCGTAGCAATGTATACAGACCTGAGCGGCCACCATGTTCATTTGTAGGTAGGCAGTTGAGTGGCGGTAGCAGAATAACTGCCTGTTTTTACCACCCCTATGTAGATCTAGCCTCATGCGGCCACCACATCTGAGGTCTGGTAACATGCAAAGTGTTGCATTTTATGTTCTG
>NW_017322260.1:0-321 GCF_000935625.1 Nanorana parkeri
TGCTGACGGCACAACTGCACGATAGACATTCTACATTCAACAAAATTTGGATGCCCTGGCTTGTGTATATGGAGTCGGACCATTTCAAATCTCTCTGATCTCACTTTCTATTACTCACCTAACTCATATATATCCCTACGCAAACCTATAAGATGTCACTTGGTCATTTCCTTCTTCAGTGGAACCACCATCCTTGTTGCTCCCCTATCCGCCTTTCCCCTACATACTCCTCTTGTTCCTCTTGCTCATCTCATATCTCTCCTCCTCCTCTCCTTCCCCCCCCCTTCCCCGTCCTCTTTTTCCACACCTCCCCCTATCCAG
>NW_017322261.1:0-321 GCF_000935625.1 Nanorana parkeri
GGTCATCCATCCTTCAGAATTTGTATAAGGTAAATGTGGACCATACACTGTAAAAATAAACCATAGGGTTAGGAAAGGTGTTTCCAACCTGATTGATGGTGGAAAACTGAGAGAGGAACCTGTTCGAATCTCTGGTATTATATTTGCTACAATGCATTGTCATCTAACGCGCGTCAGTTCAAAGACCTTATGATATTTCACCCTGTTCTTACGTTGTGCACATCTCTGTCTCCTTTTTGTGAAAAGACATATACTGTTCAGGATGCAAACAGTCTCACATAGTCTTTGGCTGGGCACACACCTTACAACCATCGCAAGACT
>NW_017322262.1:0-321 GCF_000935625.1 Nanorana parkeri
GCGCCCATTACGCCGCACATGTTACGTATCGCCGCGAACGTGGCAGTGCGAGCGATGATTCTCGGGCCGCCAATCGCCGATCACACGGAACTGAGGAGCGGGAAAAGCTTTTAAAGCGTCGCCTGCGGCCAATGTTGGGTATTGTAGTTTTTTTGCGATTTTGCACAATTTTTAAGCTTGACGTGTTTGGCGTCTATTTACCCGACGTGACCCCGCCTCTTATATTTTACCAAAAAACTAAGTGATAATAAATATTTCCTAATATAATGTAAAAAAAACGATTTTTTTCAAAATGTTCAGTAATTTCTCCTGAATATAGTA
>NW_017322263.1:0-321 GCF_000935625.1 Nanorana parkeri
ATCACATCTATCCTGGAGTAGGTAGAGTGTACTGCGGAGAAGTGAGTGTAGTCTCGGGCTCCCGGGTGAAGGAGGCGCCATGCGTCCACCAATTGGGCTCTGTGTAGGGCCTTACGCAGAGAGGTGAGGTGAGCAGAAGGGTTTCTGGGTGCAGAAGATGATGAATCCAAGGAGGGGTCCAAACATAGGTTCAGGTCCCCCGCCAGGATAAGTCTACCTTTACGAAAATCCCCAATTTTTCCCAAGACCCGCTTCAAAAAAGCAACCTGATGGATATTAGGGGAGTATACATTGGCTAATGTAAATTCAATACCCTGAATG
>NW_017322264.1:0-321 GCF_000935625.1 Nanorana parkeri
CTGGACTATTAAACGGAGTGTGGTGCTTCAATTCACAATCTAGCAGATACAAATAGTCACATCAAACCCTTCTGGCATCTGCCACATTCACCAGATAGCCAGTGGAGAAGATAGGAAGTCACCCGCAGTCCAAATAAATATGTTTCACATTTTTAATCTTAAGACAGCCTCACAAAGTCATAACACAATGTTTTTGGGTCTCGCAGGGCGACATAGGGATGATATAGTGTTCCTTGCGGAAGAGACCCTTCGAGGCCGCCAGAACATTTTTTAAATGACTTTGTGACGCTGTCTTCACAGCCACTACGTGAAACACCTTTA
>NW_017322265.1:0-321 GCF_000935625.1 Nanorana parkeri
TTTTTTTTTTATGAATTCTTTATTGTCGCACAGGTAGCATGTACAGGTCATAAACACATACAGATAAAATCAGCTCCAACATGTGCAATGGAAACATAAGAAAATAATCGTGTAGGTATCTGAGCCCGTCCATGTCGGAGCCACACTGTGGAGCCATATAGCTAAAGAACAAACGGAGACAGAATCTCCACCAGGATTTCGTCCGCTCCGCTGGGCTACCAATGTAGTGAATCGGTCTTCTCCCCTTCCTAACGAGGCTTATAGAGCGGGACACTTCTTACACCACATAATCTAGTGATGGTGCAGCTGCATGTCCATCGG
>NW_017322266.1:0-321 GCF_000935625.1 Nanorana parkeri
CAAAATACACTTACATGTGGCAGATCTGTGGAGAGAACGGCGCGCTACACCAGGGAACCGGACGCCAAGTCGCAAGGAGATCACGCCCGCTCGTCCTCACGCGTGCGCCGTGTGGAACGCAGGGTGGTTACAGCTTGTGTCTCAGCCGGACATCATTGCGAGGTCCTGTGTTCATTCGCGCATGCGCAGTATGGAATAGAGTGGTCACAAAGGGAGAAGCAGCGTCAGAACATATACAGCATCTGCCTGTCATTTGCAATGAAGTGTACAATGTGTATAAAAATAAAGGAACAGGTCACCAGCACTCAATTTAAATAGATA
>NW_017322267.1:0-321 GCF_000935625.1 Nanorana parkeri
ACGCATGGACAAGGTGTAGACTCCCAATGCATAGACTTGCAGTACATTTTTTTTACTGCAGCGCGTATAGAAACTACATTACATCACAACTCACTTTGAGATGTTTCAATAAAGCTATACCAGGATCTCCCAGAGAACTTGGCAGGGAAATGAAATGATTCCACAAGACAGAAATATCAGTTTGGGAAAATGAATATTTAAAGCGGAATTGATTCCACAGCCACAGAAAGATCATTTATTACTTTATTACACACAAAGTAGGGATGCGCCGATACCGATTTACTCATACTCGCCCAAATGCTCCGATACTTACCCCCGATA
>NW_017322268.1:0-321 GCF_000935625.1 Nanorana parkeri
CTTTGGAAAGGGAGCTAGCTAGTTTATGTTTGACTGCACTTGAAGCAACTGTACAGTGTTTCAACTCAAATTACATCTTATCGTGTTTGGTTTTTTTGGCAGGTTTCTGGCAACAGGGGAATTCTTCTCCTCCCTACACTTTCATTTTTTGTTGGGCATATGCACTATTCCCAAGATTGTGTACAATACATGTGATGCTATTTGGAGCCTGCTGAAAGATAGAGTGATGCCCACACCAACAGTGGAACAATGGATTTAAATCAGCACCCAATTTGAAGAGAACAGCAATTTCCCCCACTGCATTGGAGCACTGGATGGCAA
>NW_017322269.1:0-321 GCF_000935625.1 Nanorana parkeri
ACCATATTCAGGGGAAGAAGAAAACTAAAGCCAATAAAACCGAGTTTTGCAAAACTTTGCAGATGCATGTTAAAGTTTACGGATCACTCTATCCCTCAGACCTAGACTCCTTTATTTTGCATCATAGCGGCATTCCCGCTAATATGGCCCCCAGTATTGGTTTCTGGAGCTCCCGAATGCTTTTCGGAAATTCAGACTCTCGAATGCCATTCGGGTCTGGGAGCTTCAGCTTTAGTAAGAATATCTGTAGATGGTTTTCTGGGGATATTTGCAACGAAAGTTTGTAAACTCATCCGAAACTAATGAAAATTCGGATTTCGT
>NW_017322270.1:0-321 GCF_000935625.1 Nanorana parkeri
ATACATTATACAGCGCAATGCGGAATACTACCAGCTATAGAAGAGTACAAAACCCAGCAATAATACATTATACAGCTGGGATTTGTTGTATTTCTCTATAGTCGGTGCCATTCCGCATTCATTGCTGTATAATTTTACACTTTCCATTTCACTATATTGCACACCACACTTTCTTTTTTTACTTCCAACGCTCCAAGCTTGCTCCTTGATGGACTACAATAACAATACAAACTAGTAGTCCCTCACTGGAGCCATTTTTAAAAAATGTATTTGATTTTATCTGATTAACCGATTAATCAAACTTAATAAATCGGCTAACTA
>NW_017322271.1:0-321 GCF_000935625.1 Nanorana parkeri
AATACAAGTCCAGTTGCCTTGACTTATTTTTTACAGATATAATGAGGGGCTGTTTCCTGGCAGAAGAAGAGGTCCAGCATGATTCATAGGAGCTTCTGTAAAACCTAAATAACTATATAATCTCCCGTTCACACTAGCGTAGTATGGGAATGCAGGGGAAAAAAAATATCACATGATTTTTCATGTAGTCATGAAAACGTGCATCATTTATTGGCAATGGCATCCCAAAAGTGCCAGGTAAGACACATGTTTTTCACACTCAAAGACACATGACAAATGCTCAAAAAGGTGCATGAGCTTCTTTGCAGTGTATGTCGCACA
>NW_017322272.1:0-321 GCF_000935625.1 Nanorana parkeri
TCGGTGGTAAGTCTTATATTACAGAAATCCTTGAAGATAGCACTAGGTCTTATTTTAAATTGTCAAGACCGGCCGCAGCTCCCGCCCCGACATGCCCGCCCGCACACTATATTTATAAGGACCACTGATTCAATTGGGACTTATAATACCAGTAAAGTGGATGTAAATATGTAATGTTTTATTATTTTTTTACACCAAGATTAGGGTTATTTGGAGTGTTTGTTGTTTACATGTTTGGTTGTTAACACTTTCCTTTGCACATTTTTTCGCTTGTATAGCGCTACTCTTTTAGATTGTAAGCCCTCAGGGGCAGGGCCCTCC
>NW_017322273.1:0-321 GCF_000935625.1 Nanorana parkeri
TTGCAGGGCGACCTTTATGAGTAGACAATTAAAGAAAAAAAGAGAGTGATACATTCACTATGTCTGTGCTCACTGAACCCTGTTTGAGGATAGGGACCTTTCACTCAGTCGACCTTTCTGTTGTAAATTATCCCCCGCCAATACCCAGTCCCTATTCGGCAATGGATCCCCGTCTGCTATTACTTCTTGCCAGTCCGGTAATTGGGGGACAGTGATAGATAAGCTTTCGCAAAAGTGCTGAAGTTCTTCCGGGACCCGGAGTACTACTGTCCTCCCATTTTTACGTGCTATTAGGCATGACGGGAATCCCCATCTATATGG
>NW_017322274.1:0-321 GCF_000935625.1 Nanorana parkeri
CCCCCAGGCTGCCCGGGCCCCTTACATGAGTATCGGCCATAGCCCCCCCTGATGGCGGCCCTGGGTGCATGCTATATAGATATATATTCTAAGCCTGCTTTCCGGGTGCCCCATTGTAAGGCCGCAATCAGTCCAGACCCCACATATAATAGCTTTGTGGGCTGGCTGCTCCACCACGACTGAACGCCAGTAACATCGGTGGAAGTATTACTCTTCATTACTTTTCTGTTGTGCACATTCAGTATATTCTGTGTCCCTTCCTTGCTTCACATCCCTAAAAATATTAAAGGAGAACTATGAGGTCGGGGCTTTTCCCCATAG
>NW_017322275.1:0-321 GCF_000935625.1 Nanorana parkeri
CCACTACAGAAAGGGTTAATGTTGTAGGACTTGGCAATGACATCATCCATTGGATGGAGCGCCGCACGTGCTCTGTGCTCTCCTCCCCTCCATACCGCTTACAAACAACCAAGTGGAACTTCTGATCAGTTCTGCTGCCTGCCTACCGCGACTTTGCTCATCTCTGGCCATCTGACCCTCATCTGCCACCATTTGTCCAGGTTTGATGAGAACCTGAGGCCTTGCCTCTTACCCTAAGCCTGACATTGCCTTCTCACCACACAGTTATAACTTAATTGTAGACATGGGTGGCAGTCCCAGGGGGTAGCAGTCTCGCCCCAC
>NW_017322276.1:0-321 GCF_000935625.1 Nanorana parkeri
TTTGTCTTGCGATGGTTGTAAGGTAATTAAAAAAAATTACGATCTGCCTATCTTGGACAGGCAGACCGTACTTGTGATGATCGCAAGCCCACCCCACTGAGGGCTTGTGAAGTCATCATGTCTAAAAACGTACGATTATCGCAAGGTGTGTGGGCACCTTAATGTAAGTCCTTTTAGATTGTAAGCTCTCGGGGTAAGGGGCCTTCCTCGCCATCTTGCTTTGATTTGTATGAATTATTTTACCTATGTCAGGTATTTATGTGGTTCCAGTGTAACTGTAATGTATTCCTTATATTTTAAAGCATTGAACAAACTGTTGGG
>NW_017322277.1:0-321 GCF_000935625.1 Nanorana parkeri
AACGTACCTTTACAGTCCAGCAGTTGTGCTCCTCTCCTGCCCGCCTCGCTCCGCGCTTTGGAAAGAAAAAAAAAACTGTTCCTGCAATTACGGAACGTAGCAATTGTACAGGGGGGGCCCGGGGCCGTACCAACTTGCCTGTACATACTAATTTATAGAGCAAAATTGCTCGGTCGGAGCCCGGGCCCCCCCCTCCTTACATTAGCGATGGCCGTACCCCCCCTGATGGCGGCCCTGCCCATGGCTGCATCAAGCAATGGGATAACACTGAGCAAACATCATCTGTGGCCCCCCTTTTCATCCCTACCTTGGTGCTCAGCG
>NW_017322278.1:0-321 GCF_000935625.1 Nanorana parkeri
ACCATCTCCCCTCACGAGCACTACGGAGGCAGAGATGAGTACAAAAAGGCGGGGAGCCACCCGCCCGAAGAAACTAACAGACTTTTTCTTCGGCCCGGACAAATGGCGGATCCAAGATGGTGCCCGGGACCTAGCCACTCTCGTCGTCCGTTGGGTCGAGAGGTGGCTCGAGGAACTCCCAGGCAGGTCCCCCATCTCATGCCCGACATTCGGGGCAGCCCTCTGCCGCTCCCTCACCTACCAATCGCAGTCCTGTGAAATCTAGGCCGCGGATGGCCCATTCTCCAGAGGCCCAATATGAGGTGAGCCCTGTTTCTTCTC
>NW_017322279.1:0-321 GCF_000935625.1 Nanorana parkeri
GGGCTTCAGAGCCTCTCTACTATGCGGCCATCTTCTCCGGCATCAGGCCACGCCCCAGGAATTTGTGAATTTGTAAGCTGTCATTTTCTATTAAAGGAAAATTAGCTTCCAAAAGTTCTTATTGGATTTTGCTTAAAGTTCATGTCAAGCCACAAACTTTTGTTATTCATAGTTTTCGATAGAGTCTGTTTTTTACTTCTCTTTGGGGCTTTGTTAGGGAGATTCACGCATACTTCCTGTCCTGATGGAAACAGTTTCAGCAAACAGCAAGTAGGGGAGAAACAGAGACACAGGCAGAAATAAAAAGTATAAACATACAAA
>NW_017322280.1:0-321 GCF_000935625.1 Nanorana parkeri
CTACTATGGACCTCAGGGGCCCCACAATACTGCTACTATGGCAAATAAGAGGAAGACCACCTGGGTGGGTCTGATGTTGGAAATGTGTCACGTGGGAGGAGTTCTGTAGTCCTGTCCTACGGTGACAACGCTGCTCCATACATACAGCACAGGGAGTGAGCGTTGTCACAGGAGGACAGGAAGTGTGGTCCTACACCCCTCCCCCACTAAAGTAATAGGAAAGGTCCCTCTGATTGGTCCAATACAACTGCATGGAGTATATACACAGAGAGGGGACATGGAGTATGTACAGAGGGGGGGGGAACATGGAGGATGTACAGA
>NW_017322281.1:0-321 GCF_000935625.1 Nanorana parkeri
TTTTTTACTACGGGCGGACGGCAAGAGGTTAAAGTACAATTAATTTGTATTTATTTTTTGCATATATCTACTGCTAGCAAGCAGTAGATATATGCAAGAATATTAAAAAAAAGTTACCAAATAGGTTAAAAAACTTACCTGTGTCTCCTCCGCTCGCTCCCTTACGAAGTTCTGAAGATTCTCGGGCGGCCGCAAAGCATCATGGGGTGGGCGCATGCACAGTAGAGATCTTTGGCCGGGAGAAGAGGAGAGACACAGGGTAAGTCGATGCAGGCAGTCCGGCAGCATGCACCCGCACAGACTCCGTGGGACACAGAAGAC
>NW_017322282.1:0-321 GCF_000935625.1 Nanorana parkeri
AAAAGAAAGGACAGTTATGCTGATTTTTTTTTAAACACTGGGAAAATAGTGCATGTGTACCATTTACTTAGACTCGAGGGTGTAAATTATTCAGCTACTCCCATCAAGCTAAACTGAACCCAAGCTTTAGCAATGGTGCCAATAAGAATAAACAATCGTTTATGGGATTCCTGCAGCATGAACACTAAATCTCCTGTTTAGATGTGGCCGCTGTCAACTGTTCAAGCTAATGACCGGGTGATATAGGCTGCATCTGTAAGCAGCAGTCCGCATGCAATCCACACAAAAAAATAGGATTTTTGTACTCACCGTAAAATCCTT
>NW_017322283.1:0-321 GCF_000935625.1 Nanorana parkeri
TCTCTCTCTCCATCTCTCTCTCTCTCCCTCTCTCTCTCTTCTTCTCCCTCTCCATCTCTCTCTCTCCATAGCTCCCTCTCTCCCTCTCTCTCCTATGACCATCCCTTCCTCTATCCAAAATTAAACTTCAGGCTCCAGTTCAGTTTGGCTTCAGTTTTCAGTTATACTTCAAGTACTGTCCTGCCGTCTTTTTTCACCTTCTGTTTGCTACCTGGAGAGAAAAGAAGAAGCTTTGTATAAGCATATAGATAATACGGGTGGAGGTTATACTGGGGTTAAGGAGTCTCTCTCTCTCTCTCTCTCTCTCTCTCTCTCTCTCTC
>NW_017322284.1:0-321 GCF_000935625.1 Nanorana parkeri
TATTGATCGGGAAGTGAGCAGAAACATGCAGCTGATCAGCTAACTTCCTGATCGTCTGAGCGGTGACTGTCAGTCACCACTTCCTGCAGGGTTTCATCCCTCCCCTCTCCGATCCTCCAGCCCTGAGTGGAGGAATGAACGGGGGATGGGGAGGGCACAGCTGGCACTGCCTCCTAGATAGGTAGAGCCAGCTGCCAATCAGCTAGCTGGGTGGATCATGACAGTATTGCCGGGATCTGTCCCGGCTGCGGCGCTCTCGGTATATTGCAAGCTATAGCTATATGGGTCACGGGAGGAGGTTAGTATATGTCCTCCCGTGAC
>NW_017322285.1:0-321 GCF_000935625.1 Nanorana parkeri
CACTTTTAATGACTGTATATACAGTGATCATATATCAAGAAAGTTGTAGTATAGGTTACAGAACAATGGTCTATGGCTCCTTTGCTCAAAATCAACATATTGAAGTATACAGTAGTAAGTATTGACAGGTTTGTGTCTGGCTGTTTATGTAACGCTACTTTTAAATCATTGCATTTTTAACTGCTATTAAAATGTCAGTTTGCCCAAAATTGAGGTTTCAGTTGCAGGTAGAACCTAATGGGCTCAGTAGCAGGAAGAGTATGATTGGCTCAGTTGCAGGTAGTACAGTCAAATTGGCTCAGTTGCAGGTAGAGTCTGATG
>NW_017322286.1:0-320 GCF_000935625.1 Nanorana parkeri
AATGAGGGCCGGTGTCTCCGCAGGTCATCCGCTGCTCCCGGTGTCGGGTCCTCCGATTGGCCCCGTCTATGAAGGAGTCCCTGAGGACCGGAGGTGAGTGACACCTGAGGGGGGCGGGGCTACAATCTGGTCTGACCACATTCCTCTCATTGCTGCACAACTCTCCACACAGCCATGAGACCAGCACACCGACCCTCACCTGCCAGGTACGGGGCCACAGGGACAGTGCCAGGTGCGGGGCCACAGGGACAGTGCCAGGTGCGGGGCCACAGAGAGGAAAGTGCCAGGTGCGGGGCCCCAGAGAGGACAGTGCCAGGTGC
>NW_017322287.1:0-320 GCF_000935625.1 Nanorana parkeri
GCACATTCATTATATAAATCTTTTGGCCTCAGTGTCTTTAGCGCATTAGCTTTAATATTGGTTTCTCATATCTCCCATTGTTCCATAAGCACAGATTTTACATGATACATATTATTTTTATTTTAGCCTAGCCTTGAAGACATTGTCCACACATCCGGTGCACTCATGAACCATAAGACTCACTGGCCCAAGTGATTCCGTCAGGTAACGAAGGGAAGGGGGAGGAGTCCGGTGACGTCACGGACATCTACGTCACCGGACTCCTCCCTCCTTCCCTTTGTTAGCCATCACGGACAACGAAGTCACCGGACTCCTCCCCC
>NW_017322288.1:0-320 GCF_000935625.1 Nanorana parkeri
AGATATACTATGACCTGGATGAATGAACCTTCACAGATATATTTGTGTAGAGTTAATAAACATCAGCATCTGATTCTCACCTAAGTACAATATAATTTCCCAGCATCCTGTAGGGCCCATTCATACCATAGTATTGCACTAAGTACATGGGATTGATGTGTCTAGCACATGTTATTGCACAGCACATGGTACCGGATGCTAGGTGCAAGGCAATGCAATGTGTGGCACTGAAACACACGCTTGGCATAGGGTGCCATTGAAAATCAATAGCAATGCACGGCACCGGCATACGTAGCAAGCGGTGTGATAGCTTGCATTGA
>NW_017322289.1:0-320 GCF_000935625.1 Nanorana parkeri
AGCATATGGAATATTAACCATATGAATATTCAATTCACAATAATTTCAATATTAACCATGACTATGCATTCTATTACATTTTCATCCAATAGCCGTGACAGCACACTTGAAGTTAAGTAAAGGCCTGTGTTTCAAGAATTGTACTTAGATTGGTTTATTTTCAGGTCTGAGATACCTGTACATCTGTTAAAAGTATCACAAAGACAGGGGGAAAAAAGTGAGGTAAGGTAATATTCAAAGGATATTGTCCTCAAATAGGAAACATTGTATTCTCTATCCCCACCATTTATAGGCCTTTAATATCTTTGTGTTGTCATACA
>NW_017322290.1:0-320 GCF_000935625.1 Nanorana parkeri
CAGCCAGGGAGGAAGTATCACCCTGCTCATCCAGGCAGTAAGAGAGTAATGACAAATTGCTACATTGATACTCTTAATTTGGGAACCATTTTGCTCATCACTAGTGTCAGCTATAAAATTAAGTTAATAAAGTTACAATATTCTAAATGTCAAACAATCATGCATGTAACCCTCTTAAAGATAATGTTCTATTTTTGTGTTTACTGACCTGCTTTACGAGACTGGGGGACCCAGATATTCAGGTAGAGACAGTCCAGATCTCCCATGATATCAGTCTGGAGCAGAGTTGCCTGCATACAACGTTTATTGTATTCTTTAGC
>NW_017322291.1:0-320 GCF_000935625.1 Nanorana parkeri
TCTCTCCTCAGAAATACCCGCTATCATTCTTGGTGACTTTACCACCCCGACCGCCACTCACCTCCTCCACCCAACCTCCGCTCCTGACCTAACATGGTCACTCCTCCTCCTCACTCTGATGGTAACATTCTAGATCTTGTGTTCTCTCACCTATGTACTTCCTGTATCCTCTCCAACACCCCTCCCCCCTCTCAGACCACAACCCTGCCCCCGACCCTGACTCCCCCTACACGGCACACTGTCACCCGGAGAACCTTCACCACCTCGACCCTTCTCTACTACTGACTCCCTCTATGATAAAATCTCCCCCCTGACCTGAC
>NW_017322292.1:0-320 GCF_000935625.1 Nanorana parkeri
CTTACACAGCCTCCGTCAACACAGGCCGATCGGTCCCTCCGAACTCCGGTCACCCTCAGCTCGGCTCCACGTCCACGTTCTTCCATCCCCGCCACCGGTGCTCGCCCGTCCCTGCTGCCGACCTCCGGTCCCTCTGCTCTCCAGGCCCTTTCACTGACATCCACCGTCCCTCTGGTCCGTCCGTCTGGTCCCCCGATCCTTTGGTCCCACCGACCTTCGATCCCGCTGACCCCTGGGCTCCGGTGCCGCCGCCTGCTGGTCCCGCTGATCTCCGTCAGGTCCGTCTGGCCCGTCCGTCCGTCTGGTCCTCCGTCTTGTCC
>NW_017322293.1:0-320 GCF_000935625.1 Nanorana parkeri
AATTTTCTACACATACATTATCCCATTGATTTATGATGTGGTGTTCTGCATGTAAAAGGTAATTAAAGGTTATTGCACCCTTTATAGTGCATTAAAGTACTGCTATCTTCTGGCATGAGTTACAATTAAGGGTCAATTAAAAGGAAACGGAAAAAGGAGCCACTATTATAGAGATTAAAAAAAAATGATGATGAGAAACTTTCAACAGTTTATGGTCCACATTTCATGCAACAAAAGTGATGACTCTCTAGGCATGCAATATTATGGTTCATTAACTTAGAGGGAACCTAGTGCTAGATAGCAAGGTCAGTATATCAGAG
>NW_017322294.1:0-320 GCF_000935625.1 Nanorana parkeri
TGTTTATTATTATTATTTTTATTTTTAAAAAAATATCTTTATTTCTTTTTTATTTATTTACATTTTAAATATATTTTTTCCACCTTTTTTCTTTCTTTCATTTAAAAAAAAACCTCTTTTCATTGATTTTCTATTCCGCTCGGTACCGCGGAGGTACCGAGCCGAGCCACTCACTGCCGTTCGGCCCGTGCAGAATGATAGGGACGGACGGCAGCGAGTGAGCCGCGGGAACTTCGACTCAGCCGATCCAGATGTTGGAAGTTAAAATTGGAAGTTAAAAGAGGAAGTTAAAATTGCCCCAACTGGGACGCAGACTTCGG
>NW_017322295.1:0-320 GCF_000935625.1 Nanorana parkeri
ACTTTCGGGGTAGGTCTTACTTTCGGGGAAACACGGTAGCGTAAAATCTATAATGATATTGTAGCACTCACCCCCAAAGGAGCCGCTGAATGACCCAGGTATTTCTATCTCCCACACCAACGTACCGCCCAAATTTGGATCCACAGCACACCAACACACCTTTAAAGAGTTTGATAACTGATTTAATGAAGCATCAGAGTATAGGCATAAAACAATGCAGTGATAACACTCAGTAACCGCAGCTATCTACTGCATATACTGAAGTGTTTAATGCCAGACTACCTCAGATGTTACCCTCAAACTGAGTATATGTAACACTA
>NW_017322296.1:0-320 GCF_000935625.1 Nanorana parkeri
GCTGGAACGCAAGCCGGAACTTCCCTGCGTTCCACACGCGAAAGATGCATGTGGACGAGGGGGCGGCGCCAAGAACCGACATAGCGTCCTGTTGTCAGGGCAACTGCCCGTGCCTGTCAAGCTCCCGACCGAACGGCCCGCTCGCATTTACGCGCCGTTCTTTAGCTTTAATCACCCGCAGGCTATTTACATTTGAATTCCCTATGGCGGGAATGGACTTTGTGCTGACGTTTTCTCAATGGGAGGGGTCTGTTTTACCTCACAGTTGGATGTCCATAATGTTTCATTGCTGTGTCATTCTGAGCCTGATGAAGGGGACC
>NW_017322297.1:0-320 GCF_000935625.1 Nanorana parkeri
ATGCACCAAGCAGCCTCAATGCTATTTAGTAAAGATATCTGATTGATTATAAATGTATGCACATCCAAAACTTTTCTTTTTACTGTTAGAGTAGAAAGGCATTGGATCTTATGTTTCTATTGTTGTGGGTGTCCCACCAGGGCACATTTACCCCTCTGTTTGTCTTGGTGACCATTATTACAGGGATAGAAATGAGGAGAAAATAAACATTATAGTTGTCACCAGAACAGGAGGTAAATGGATATCTTCCAATAGTGACACCTGTTCCAGCAACAATTGTCCACTTGCTTTATTGCTCTGACTTCAGAACAGCAAGTGAA
>NW_017322298.1:0-320 GCF_000935625.1 Nanorana parkeri
TACATGGGTAAGCCTGGTCCCCGCTCACGGTGGCAAACGTCAGTGCCAGGTCCCCCAGGTTAGGACTGTCACCGGTGGATGGTAAGGATCGATATGGGGCCTGTGGATGGCATGCAGAGCCTATATGTCAGTGAGGAAAACAACATTGCAAAAAACAACTATCAGAAAAACAATAACAGTGCCAACAATGACAGGGGCAAACAGGTTCGGCATAATAAACATGGGTTATAAGCAGAGCGGTAGACTAGCATCAGGCTCCGAACTATGGGCCCTGTGGGTGTCCTCGTCCACCAGCCCCATCAGTGGGCATCTTAGCCGGT
>NW_017322299.1:0-320 GCF_000935625.1 Nanorana parkeri
GTGTTATCAGTGATTGATGGCCCTAGAATTATTGATCTCACACCGACATTCACGGTGATATGTAGCATGTGTGGCGTAAACATTGTTTTTGCACGTAGGCGATGTGTATTTATGTTTATTTGTACATGCACGCAGGGGGAGGGGACTTTTTTATTTTTTTGCGTCAGTGATTTTTTAAAACTTTTTGTTTTTTACACTTTACTTTGTTGCTATCACATAGGGAGAAAACAAGCCACCTATGTGATAATAAATATGCAATGGCAGGTCTTCTTTATGGAGTTATGGAGACATCAGGGGTCTCTAAGACCCCTAATGTAACC
>NW_017322300.1:0-320 GCF_000935625.1 Nanorana parkeri
GATCCAGTCAAATCTGCGGACATGACGTCAGCAATACAAAAGCTTCTACAACAAGAAGTAATTTGTTCGGTGCCAATACTGAGAGAGAAAACGGGGTTTTACTCGCACGTTTTTCTCAGGAAAAAGCCGTCTGGGGAGTTCAGGGTTATATTGAACCTGAAACCACTGAACAGAGTCGTGCGCTACAAAAGATTCCGGATGGAATCGATCTACACGATCAGGGAGTTATTACTCCCAGGCATGTTCCTGGCTACGGTAGACTTAAGAGATGCATACCTCCATATACCAATGGCGGAGGAAGCCCAGAGGTTGCTAAGATT
>NW_017322300.1:2023-2247 GCF_000935625.1 Nanorana parkeri
GGGCCTCCAAGAGCTCCATAGGGAGGTGGATTAAAATGGCTATATGCCAGGCATACGGTCTACAAAACCTGAAAACACCACAGCGAGTGACAGCGCACTCCACAAGAGCTTTGGCTGCATCCTGGGCCGAAAGAGCAGGGGCTACCCCAGATCAAATCTGCAGAGCAGCAACCTGGTCCAGTTTTGCGACATTCGTCAAACACTATAGAGTGGATCTGACGTCA
>NW_017322301.1:0-320 GCF_000935625.1 Nanorana parkeri
TTAACTCTGCCATCCAATACAGCCGAAAGGAGGACTCTTCCTCCATTACTAACGTATGTATATAGTAGCTATATTCATTAGGCCTAGACCCTCAGTTAGTGTCCTGAATATAGACTCCCTCAGCACATTATTATTAGCCGCACCATACTACCTTAACGCCAAGCTGCCTAAGAGTACACCCCTCAGTGCCTATCTACACACCCTCCCCTTCGGCTCAGGGTCCTGGCCCACTGTGGTCACAAATTTTGAATTCACATGAATGACATGTTCCTGTTCTTATGTTCTTATGCTTAGTTCCATTTGGAAGGTTGATGAATGTA
>NW_017322302.1:0-320 GCF_000935625.1 Nanorana parkeri
ACAGCTGTGAGTTGCCATAATTGCACAAAATAAAACAAACAAGACAGAAGTGGCTGTTATAGGAAAAAAATGTATTCAGAAGAAATCAAATAATAGCGTAAAGACACAGTATATTTCATTCATTTGGTGCTATGTTCAGATAGCTTGCAATTGCCAAGATACCTCTCCCTCTGGTCTCATGAAATAGGAAGCATATTGGTCCCTTATGCTGGCTCCATGTTTGTTACCACGCCTGGTGGACCAATGTGCTGTTTCTAAACAATGCAATAAGGAATCTTAAAAGAGGAATCCATCTCTCTGCCGAACAAAATTGTGCAGGG
>NW_017322303.1:0-320 GCF_000935625.1 Nanorana parkeri
ACTGGCCTTGGGGCGGCAGGCAGGGTAAATCCGGTCCTGAGTGTGCGGTTCACTATTTAAGCTGAAGTTGCATACTTCATTAGCGCATTCCGATCACTACTATTGCCTGACCTCAAACGTGTGCAGCCCCTCTTCTCCGTGCCGCCGCCTCGGTGGCCTTGCTGGGAATCCGGCCCTGCACACAGTGTAACCCTAACCCTGTGCGGTTCACTATTTAAGCTGAAGTTGCATACCAGTTGTTGTCACTATGTCACCCAGAAGAAGGGACCCCGCGTGGCGCCCGAAACGTTGGCTGTTTGACGCATGTGACGATCTAATAA
>NW_017322304.1:0-320 GCF_000935625.1 Nanorana parkeri
GTAGGACCGGTATTTCAGGACGGCCAGAACACCGTGTGTGGTAGTATCCTGCGACCTTCCTCTTCCGTCCTCTCCAATACTCCTACACCGCCTCATCCCCCCCAGCAGCTCCCCCAATGTGTTCCAAAAAGAACGTAGAAGATCCTCGTCTATTATACTTCCAAGGCGCTTTATTAGGAAAACTAAAAACCACTCCCAAGATTCCTCGTGAAAATTTTGTTGAAGATCTTAAAGTTTGTACTCCCTCGTTTCCCCGTCCTTAGAGCCTGGATCCAGTGTGTGTGTGTGTGTGTGTGTGTGTCTGTGCTTTGATGTGTTTC
>NW_017322305.1:0-320 GCF_000935625.1 Nanorana parkeri
GGTGTATGGTGATGAAAGACAAATATGAGGATAATGATAAATTGAGGTAAAAATAAAGATATAAAAAATTAGATAATAGAATTAAAAAGAGGTGGATCATCACTAGATGATCAAAAATCAAAGGGGATAAAAAAATTATTAAATCATCGTTGAGTGATTAAGCTCAAAGGAAGTAATAAGTAGTGATACTCAATTAAGACGTAAATGGGTCATGAGGTGTAAGTAAATGCTGAAATAAAACAAACGTGTGAAGCACAGGTGGTGAGAAATAAATAGGGTGAAGTAAAAATACTGTGAAGACAAACGTGAGAAAAGGAATC
>NW_017322306.1:0-320 GCF_000935625.1 Nanorana parkeri
AAATGTTCCGGAGGGCTTGGCAGCGAAAGGGTTAATACACTGACCAAAAGAAAACAACCAAACATTATTTTTTCTTGCATTTACATTTTTCTGGTGACTTTCACCTTAGAAGGGTCTTTTCTATGAACTACTTTAGACAAATGAACATTTAGCTCAAATTGTTAGTTTCCTCAATTAGGTTGCATTTATGTCTAAATGCAATCTAATTTGCCTGCAGCAGAGAAAAAAATCACCAGGTTGTTGTAAAACCTTTCTTCCTTTTGACTAACAAGAAGTGTCTTTTTTTTTAAATAATTTTATTTTGTTTTACATTTTTTTAT
>NW_017322307.1:0-320 GCF_000935625.1 Nanorana parkeri
GTGTAAAACCATTCATAATAACCCCACAAACACTCTACAAGAAGTCTCTTCAGTTAGCACCTATCAACTGAGATGTATATTCAACCACCACCGCCATCTGGAAAGACAGAATCTGGAGCAGTTTGTCTTTTCAGTTTGCTCATTTCAGGTTTGAAAATGAAAGAAGCTTATTGGTTGCCATGGGCAACTGTTCCAGATTCTGTTTGCTCCCATTTTTATGAATTCCCACCAATATGACCAATATGTATTTAACTAGAGGTGCACCGAAATTAAAATTTCAAAATCGAAACGAAACCGAAATAAAAAAAATGTCAGGCTGA
>NW_017322308.1:0-320 GCF_000935625.1 Nanorana parkeri
CACCATCCCTGAGCTGAGTTCCGGGGTCTGTACACCTGCTTTTCCTATTATGAGAGGTTCTCACCATCCCTAGGCTTCAAAGAATCCTCATAGACCTTGCAACTGGAACTCAGTCGGGAAGGAGAGGTCTTCATACATTGAGACTACAAACTGTCTGCAATCTTTTGTTGTTTATTGTAGATCAGAGGGAATATGTTTCATCTGTTATGAGATACAAAGTATTAGTTATTCCTACTGATAGTATGAACTATGAGCTCCATATGGCTGCTTGGCGCGAGAACAGTGCTGCGCTAGGGGGAGGCTGTGGAGCCTCTCACCTA
>NW_017322309.1:0-320 GCF_000935625.1 Nanorana parkeri
AATGCCGTTCCACTGCTGAAGGAACTCGTCCTACATGACCAGATCTGCTTTCCCCGCTATACCGATATGCACTAAGGAGTCCTGCTCAGGCGCTGCCGGCAGCAATGCCAACAACCTGGAAATAAAGGACCTACCTTGTGGAACAATGCGCATGGCGAAGTTCAACATACCTAGCAACGACTGTAGCTCCCTCCTGGAACACACTGGAGACACCACCAGTGCGTGTATCGCTTCTCTAATCCTGACCAGTTTATCAAGCGGCAACCTGGCCTGCATGGCTCCTGTATCGAGAATAATGCCTAGAAATGTAATGACCTTGA
>NW_017322310.1:0-320 GCF_000935625.1 Nanorana parkeri
TAACGGGCAGTGTATTTAGTTTCCTAGCCAGTGTTGCCCCCAGTTTGTTTGCCCTTGAGTAAAATTTATTTTTAGACCACCTCAGGGATCTATCCGCGTTCTGGTCCAGCAAGAGGTTTAATTCTGTCTTAACTGAGTTCAGGCGTGTGAGGAGTTCACGATCAAACTTATCTTTTAGTGCATGGTCCAGTGTTTCCAACTCCACCTGCAGCGTGGCCATCTTCCGCAACCTCTCTTTTTTACGGCGTGTGGCAAGTTCAATGAGTTGCCCACGCATCATGACCTTATGGGCCTCCCACAGAACCACGGGAGACCGAACC
>NW_017322311.1:0-320 GCF_000935625.1 Nanorana parkeri
CGGCTGAAGATCTGATCATACGTGTTTAGGAATCGATGATTTAGCTCCCGGAATAGTCCCGGGGTGCAGAGAGGGCAAGAAACCTGATACACAATGAGTTACAATATAATACATTTGTATGGGGCTCCCGGGGGGAGTGTCCGGTCAGCAGGTCGGGGGTCCCGGATCTCCACGTAGTTCAGTTATCATGGAAATGGATCCTCGTTATTATATAATCTGATGACTTTCCAGGGACACAAATCCGGGTTCCATGACCGATCATTATCAGGTTATAACGAGCTCTTTCTTGAAGAATTGTTAGTGAATTAGAACAGACGTAA
>NW_017322312.1:0-320 GCF_000935625.1 Nanorana parkeri
CCTATTCTTGCCAATTTATCCCCCATCACTAAAATCAAAAACCAGAACAGTCCGAGAGGAATATCTGGCCTAGGGATCCGCCTATGTCTGAAGCAAACACTTGTTATGATCTCCGCCATAGATATATCAATAGAAGACTTTCTGTCCAGCATCTATGTACTAAACAGCTCACATGTGCGAGCATAAAGAAAAACAAAACAAAAAAAGAAACAGACAAAAAGAGGAAAAGGAAATAGATACTAGAGGAAGCAGAACATCAGCCGGTTCCAAAAAGGTCTAAATTTGGGGCATTCCCACCATATGTGATATATCGTGCCCGA
>NW_017322313.1:0-320 GCF_000935625.1 Nanorana parkeri
ACTCGCTCTGGTTGTGTTTTTACGTTTCATTGCTGCCCGCCGTCCCATTGCCGATTCTTCTCTCACTTCCTGTCTGCTGATGTCGTTGGCCCCTGGAACAGGACATTAAGAGAAATCTCCCCCAACCAGGCCTCAGGGAGGGAACACCCTGTTTTTGGTGACAACGCCTCAGAATGCCTGTTTTGGTGACAACTCCCTAAATCGCGTCGGTGGAGATATCCGTTCGCTTCCTGTTGTGTCTCTCGGACAGGATGTGAAGGAAAATCTCTCCGACGGGACAGAGACACAAAAATGAAATTAAACACAAGTGTTCTGAACTC
>NW_017322314.1:0-320 GCF_000935625.1 Nanorana parkeri
ACACACGCATTTAGATCAGTTCTTGAAATTCGTGCATACAGTGTCAATGTTTTTTCTCTCTTTGGTCATTGCTAAACTGCCTTCTGTATCCCACGGAATACGCGCGCTGCCCCATGAAGGGGATACGAGATGCAGTCCTGTTGTGTATGTTTTCCTCAGACCTCTTCAAGAGCGCACTGTTTGTTTTAAAAGGTGCCCGTGCACCTTGCGATTATCGTACGCTAATCGCGGGAAATCCCGCGAACGTACGCTAAGCGCAAGGTGTATGGAAGGCACGCGACCGTTTTTACTGTCCGGTCGCACGTCTTTTGTCGAACCAG
>NW_017322315.1:0-320 GCF_000935625.1 Nanorana parkeri
GGGTTACATTAGAGTGGTATTCCCACAAATGGATAAAGTCATCACTGAATGTTCAGTCATTGCACTGGTTCACAGGTAACACAGGCTCCTGTTCACCAAAAATGCAGACTTATCACTGAGAAAGGGGCAGAGAATCCAACAGCAGAGGCTGAAGGGCGATGATCCTGCATTTTTCCATTTGAAGAATACCACATTTTATCCATATAAATCTCTAAAGACATCTTCTAGTTGAACTGTAAATAACTGATATAGTAACAGATTTTTATTACTTTTAAAACAAACTTTCAAAACAAATCTTAATAGAAGTACATATTCTTTTC
>NW_017322316.1:0-320 GCF_000935625.1 Nanorana parkeri
AGAAGCACTCACCTCATAGTTCTCCTTTAACAAACACCTAATGGTGCTTAAAGTATACTGTATATTATGCCAACATTATTTTTCTCATTTTGGAGGGGGGGTTAAAACAGCTGTCAGTTTTTTTTTGCCACCTGCTTCTTATTTTCTCTTCACTTGTTGACCTAAAAGCTAAAGTGAGAGGGTATCTTTCCAATTTGAGGGAAATCCCCTCTTAGACAGTTGTCACTGAAAAAAATTACCCCATTGGAAGATTTCCCCTCTATTCCTACTATGGTGACAACTAAAATCTTTGGATTTACCCATCACTTTCAATCTCAGGA
>NW_017322317.1:0-319 GCF_000935625.1 Nanorana parkeri
AAGGGGATAGGGGTACCTTGGGCACTCCTATGGGCAGCTGAATTCAAGTTTTAGAGAATGAGTACTAAAGATGTCAGATAAATATTGGAGGCAATCAATCAGGAAAATGTTAAGGTACATAAAACAGTAATGCAAGATAGCTGTTTCAGGGTCTGGCAGATTAGGCATACAACTGATATGTTTAAAAAAGCAGTTGATGCAATCATCTATTAATGGCAGAAGTTTATGTCCATAGTGACACCAGAACAAAAGCTTATTAGATGGAATTTGTAAAGAGACAACCTTACAGTGTCTTAAAGTGGAACTCTAGCTATTCTAA
>NW_017322318.1:0-319 GCF_000935625.1 Nanorana parkeri
AGATGAAGACATGTTTGCAGTACAGTCTGTGTAACAACCATGGCTCCCTCCATATATACAGTGGAGGAATGAGTGTAGCCACAATGGGAATGAAAGTGAGTATTCTCAGGATCACCAGGTGATAATAAAGACACCAAAAGCCGGAAAAAGGTAATGCAATATACGTTTTCTTTTTTTGTTTTAGATATGCTTTTATAGCTCCAGGTCAACTATAAAAATCAGAGTGTGAAAGTCATGGGAAGTAGAAGTACACTCATCTGTTTGTTGTCCGTTCTCCTGTAGGCTGGGCATACACAAAGCCAAATACACTGAGTGGCCA
>NW_017322319.1:0-319 GCF_000935625.1 Nanorana parkeri
TCAGGCAGACAGGGGCAACCAAAATTAAGATAGGGGCTACCAGCCCCCCCTGAAAATAATCTCACCTGTTATATTTACATATTAATGGGTGGCGCTATTTACATATGAATAAGCCACAACTCATTCTCCCAAAAAGATTTTCCGTCAGTCGCTACAGTGTTCGGGTTTCGCTGGAAGAAAAGGTGGCAACCCTACCCAGCACACATAATAAACTCCCCCCTCCCTTCCAAGCCCCCAGCACACATGATAAACTCCCCCTCCCCTCATCCCCAGCACACCAAAGCCCCCAACACACATATTAATAAAGTTCCCCCTGCTC
>NW_017322320.1:0-319 GCF_000935625.1 Nanorana parkeri
GTGTTAAGCGTCCATCTTGGTTCCGCGTCAGGCCACGCCCCTCACAAACTTTTTTAAAGAAGCTGTCCAGACTATGAAACTGCCTGACTCAATAAGTGAAGCTGTTATCGTGGTTATTCCTAAAGCAGATGGGGATGCTAGGCTTCAAGGGTCCTACAGGCCAATCTCCCTCATAAATAATAAAAAATGCTAAAGAACAAAAGGTAGCTCGCCTTAAATCATACAAAATGATCACAACATCATTGGAGCCAAAGCAATCTTGAAATGTAGTGAGAAACATGTCAAACAAACAACATGTAAATAATCAGAAACAAATAAT
>NW_017322321.1:0-319 GCF_000935625.1 Nanorana parkeri
ACATATGTAAATTAAATGTATAGTTGTTTTTATATATATATATACAAATTATAAAAATATTTATTCTTTCAGTCAGCTAAATTTAAAGTATTGCATATCAAAATGTTGCTGTCAGTGGTTGGAGCTTTAGACTTATTCCTCTTACCTGATGTCTACAGAGCTCAATGGGTCAAGCTGAAATTTACACAGAGCTGTGACTCCTCGCTCTTCCTTCATATGGCTCCATCCAAGCTTTCAATGAGAGACAGCATGCCTGCATGCAAGCAGCTTCTGCTACCTTCTGTCTTAAAGGAGAACTATGGGGTCAGGGCTTTTCCCC
>NW_017322322.1:0-319 GCF_000935625.1 Nanorana parkeri
GAACATTAACAGCACCAACAGTGGTATAAACAAACAGTAGCGGCAATATGAACCCGTAATAAATGCTAGGCTACAGGCAGGCACCGGACATCGGGGCCTGGAGTCGCCCGCGCACCCTATACCCAAACATGGGAGGTGGTGGTGGGGGGGAACCTGAGGCAGGACGTGGTCCCTGATACAAGTAGACAAGGCCTGGTGGCCAGCAGTCAGTACAGTCACGTGTAAACATTCGGGGAAATAGTGACAGTCAACCGGGACCTCGAGGGCCATCAAGGCAATGTTGTGGGGGGTACCCCAAAACCGTGGGTGGGGAGCAGCA
>NW_017322323.1:0-319 GCF_000935625.1 Nanorana parkeri
GTGCTCTAATGTGAATAGATAAGGAATTTACTAATTTTTTTAAAAAAATGGAGGAAAAAATAAATATAAAGGATAGAAAGGTGTGAAAAAAAAAGATCAATGAGGAAAAAGGAGAAGCGAGAATAAAAAAAAGGTACAGAGATAGCAAAAAAAACAATAGCATATGAATTTGTTTAATTTTTTTAATATATATATATGGTAATATTTTAATATTTATACTGAGCTAAAGAAAAAAAAATATGAAAAGCAGAAAGGGGAAACTTAAAAAAAGAAAAAGGACACAATGGAAAAAAGAAACAAAAGGTGTAATTTATAAAAA
>NW_017322324.1:0-319 GCF_000935625.1 Nanorana parkeri
TCCCATTGCTGTTTTCTTGGGTGTGGTGAGAAAAATAAGATCCAGACAAATGGAAGAAACTCGCTCATATTGAGAATTCCAGAAAGAACAACAAAGTCTCAGGAGCGCGTGCTGGAGCGTCCGTCCGGGGAAAACCGGCTATAATACCTACAGAGAGAGCCCCTGAGATGTATTCTGCAGACTATTTCATCAACGACCAAACTAGAGATCTGCAGAACATTGCTCTGTCCCAGCTACCTCCTGATAGATACATATTGAGATAATCTGCAGATTATTTCATCACTGACCTCTCTAGAGATCTGCAGAACATTGTTCCATC
>NW_017322325.1:0-319 GCF_000935625.1 Nanorana parkeri
CAGTACTCGATACCCAAAAACCGGTATTGGTGCATCCCTAGATCTGATTAAAACGATTTCTTTGTATTGGGACGAGTAGTTTCGGCCCCCCGCTTTGGCCCTTAGACAAGTAGTTTTTTTTTTTTGTTATGTCCCCACCACCGGGGTTGCCTAATAGTAGTCACCCCCCCAACATTGATGTGTGGGGTGTCCGCAGAGCTTGGGGAACGCTTGGACTTGTAGGCCGTCGAATGTAATGAATAAGTTGTCTCGTGTTCTTCTCTTCTTCAGGGTTGAAGGTCCCCATCATTTTGTCATGGCTGCAGGGCGGAAATACGGC
>NW_017322326.1:0-319 GCF_000935625.1 Nanorana parkeri
CCTGAGTGGACATACTTCACTGTAATGGCTTGCAATGCATTTCATTATCGCGTTTTTTTCTAACATTGCGTTGCGCTGAAAAAAAGAGCATGCTTTACTTTTTTTTTCAGTGCAATGTATGGCAACGCAAAGCTGCGGTGAGGACTGCCCCCATTCACACCCTTTCAATTTCCGTTGCCCTTACGATACCGTCTGTTAAAAAACGGATGGTAAGGCAATGGATCTGGTGTGAATGGGGCCTAAATGTCTCTGTTTACTTTGAACCTGACAACATCTTTTTTTTTTGTATTGAAAGCAAATGTGTTTTCTTTTTTACCTA
>NW_017322327.1:0-319 GCF_000935625.1 Nanorana parkeri
ATGGGGACATTTGATTTTCAATGTTCTACCCCCATAGACATACATTGAGTTTGAGTTCGAATACCAACTTTTCCCATGTTCGAAAGTTCGTATTCGAACCGAACACGGAGGGTGTTCCGCCCATCACTACATGTCACGCCCACTGACACCAATGTAGAGGACATGTCACCCCCACTGACACCAATGTAAAGGACATGCCACCCCCACTGACATTAATGTAAAGGACATGTCACCCCCACTGACATTAATGTAAAGGACATGTCACCCCTACTGACACCAAAGGACATGTCACCCCCACTGACATTAATGTAAAGGACAT
>NW_017322328.1:0-319 GCF_000935625.1 Nanorana parkeri
AGTTTTCTATTGTCCGGCGGTTCTGCTGTCTTAAAAAAAAACTCTCAGGTGGCAGAGGCGCCCAAGTCAGGGGGAAATATATATTTCAGGAGATCATTGACTTTATTAAAATGTTGATTTTATTAAACACCATATAGTTACTGTATTTGCGGATTTGCAGTGTTTAGTGATGAAATAATCAAGTAAACCAAGCTCACAAAATGTGTCATATGGTGTTTGATAAAACACATTTTTTAATGAAGCCAATGTCCGTCTGAGATATACAGATAGGGGGTCTTCTCACTAAGCTGCCGTAGGCAGCCGAGTGAATGACCGACCT
>NW_017322329.1:0-319 GCF_000935625.1 Nanorana parkeri
TATAATGATATAGTCCCCTCTCTCCCCAGATCCCCTGCCGAACTGACAGCAGGAGACAAGGGACTATTTGATTATTTTCAGCTGTCGTGGAGGAATACAGCGGCATACCAGGAGCTGCGGCAGACGCTAATTAAGTTTCAGAGCTGAGGATATCAATCCGCCCCAGCGTGTGGATTGATATCAGGAGGGGTAGAAGCGCACCTGCTCTGAGCTGGTGAGTTGGAACTCGTGAAGGCACCACTGTACTACTACCAGACATCTTCAGACATGCACATAGAGAACAGGTTAGGGGACCAAGGGACCACTGGTGGAACTACCA
>NW_017322330.1:0-319 GCF_000935625.1 Nanorana parkeri
AACTCTGCTAAATTCCTGTCTAGACGTGGCAGCGAGTGATACAAACTATTTTTAAAAATGTCAGAGTTGCAACAGCAAAGGATTTGTTATCATTAGAATGTGTTATCAGTCTGATTTGTAGTGATAGTTCACATTTGTGCAGTATCTCCTAACCTCCTGGTGCTTGTTTACCTCTGCCTGCTGCTGAAGCAGTATCCCTTGCAATAGTGTGGGAAAATGCACTAATCAGGGTGAGAGATCATTGTACCTTCCTGGCCAACAACTAGAGGGATTATTGCCAGTGGTGCATGCTGGGAGAGGGTATAAATGTTCAGGAGTG
>NW_017322331.1:0-319 GCF_000935625.1 Nanorana parkeri
GAATAAAAGCTCCATTCAATGCATTGTAACTTGGCAGTTGAAACCTGGCCATTGCCTTATAAGGAGACAGTTTAAGCCCCGCCCATTGCCTGATGACATCACAGTACGCCCCCCACTCTCATTGTCACAGCTCTATATAAGGCTTGTGCAGACTCCCCCAGAGTCGGATACTGGTTTCTTCTGTTCTGAGAGGAAGCGAGTATTCTTTGTGTTGCGTCATTGTTCTTTGGTGAATAATGAAGCGTTGTTTTGGGAGGAGTAGGAGAGTAGAGGGTTCCCTTAATTCCATCAAAGAGGAACCTATCGAGAGAGCGGATCC
>NW_017322332.1:0-319 GCF_000935625.1 Nanorana parkeri
CATCCCCCGCCCCCCTCTGCCACTCCCTGCACTGGCTTCCAATCGCCCAAATGATAAAATTCTAAATATTAACAACCACTTACAAAGCCATCCACAACTCCGCCCCCGGCAATATCTCCAACCTCGTCTCAAAGTATCACCCCAAACGTCCACTCCGCTCTTCCAAAGACCTCCTGCTTTCCAGCTCCCTCATCAACAACTCCCATGCTTGCCTCCAGGACTTCACTAGAGTCTCTCCCATCCTATGGAACTCTCTACCCCAACCTAATGAATTTTTTTTGTGATTGTAATGTTTTCCTTATATTGTTGGCGCTATATA
>NW_017322333.1:0-319 GCF_000935625.1 Nanorana parkeri
AAAGGGAAATATCAGGGGTCTGTTTAGACCTCTGATATTTTACTGAAGCACCCAAATTAAAAAATAAAAATATTTAATAAAAAATAAATGAATAAAAAATAAAATATAAATAAATAAAAAGTTTATAAAAAATAAATAAAAATAATTTGTAAAAAGGTTAAAAAAATAATATTTTCGGTTTAACCATTTTTATTTTGGTCTGCCTCTACTAATAATGTTTATAGTAATAATGGGGCATATAAACTCATGACTGAGATGGCAATGATTGCTGACTGCATCCCTGGCTATCACTAAATGTCTAGTAGCCACATTACAGAAG
>NW_017322334.1:0-319 GCF_000935625.1 Nanorana parkeri
GCAGCCAGACAGGCTCTCAACCTCCTATTGACAGAACACGCGGCCAAACAATTACACCGTACAGCACACAAATTCTATTTGAAGGGTAATAAAGCAGACACCCTTTTAGCTAACAGACTACGCTCCCTTGACCCGTCCTTTAAACCCTTCAGGCTCCACACCCCCTTAGGCACCCATACTAGTAATCCAATCACCATTCTTGATCTTTTCCATAAACACCTCTCCTCTTTATACTCAACGCCCGACCAGATGCACACAATGGACACTGATCGCTTTTTGGATGGTATTACCCTCCCCTCCCTTTTGCCAGAACAAATAG
>NW_017322335.1:0-319 GCF_000935625.1 Nanorana parkeri
CGCGGGTGTCCCCACACCACATGCAGGTACCCACACGGGAGAACCAAATGCTTGACCACACCATGAGCTTATAAACACAAACAACCCCACCAACACCCACAAGTAATAATAGCTAACTAAATGCAAATGCAAACACACACTCGCCCAAATGCATTCCACCCTCACACACCCTTTTTCCACTGGATCACATGATGAAAAGTATATTAAAGTGAATGTAAATCCTCAGAAGGAATGCATCTCATTGGCTTCATGTTGGACTGTTATATATTCCATGAAAAGCATTTTGTTATTTCTATGTGATACGTGTCTAAGGGGGGGG
>NW_017322336.1:0-319 GCF_000935625.1 Nanorana parkeri
TGGGTTGCTATTCCAAATGTTCAGTGTTTCCCAGTGGCCCATAGTGAGATTTGCGTAACTCGGGGCATAATTAGCCCCCATGGCTGTCCCCTGTGTTTGTAGATAAAATTTCCCTAGAAACGAAAAGTAGTTGTGCGTGAGGGTGAACTCGGTGCACTTCAAAAGAAACTGCACTTGGGTATTGTTTATTGAAGATTTTGCCAGAAAAAACTGAAGGGCATTGAGACCAATTGAGTGAGGGATGGAGGTATATAAGGAACTAACATCTAAAGAGACCCAACTGTAGGAGGGGTCCCATTTATAGTTGGATAAAGTTTGA
>NW_017322337.1:0-319 GCF_000935625.1 Nanorana parkeri
GTAGCAAATATCAACAATGAATTAAACAATATACAGAACAAACATAACCTTAAAATATGAATGTTCCAGGTGCCCTGATGTGCTATAAAGTAAAGTGACATAACGTAGCCTACTCTCCTGCAGATGGGACATCACCTGATCTCCTTTATCTGTTATTTTACTGTGATGTTACCGCTTCTACTGTTTCTTCAATTCTCTTCTTATAAACTTGTGGATACATGTTAGGAATATAAAATATGCTCCATAGTGCAGATCATGTTAAAAAAACACTTTATTACTTTATTACTTCCGGTTCCGGCGCCTGCAGAGCGAGTCGCAC
>NW_017322338.1:0-319 GCF_000935625.1 Nanorana parkeri
AAAATAAAATATATATTCAGCACATTCCTGCAATACATACACATTTCCCCAAGTCTTTTCCCTTTACAAATGCTGCAAGTACAGAAAGAAATGTGTTGGTCTCGCCAGAAATTCAGTGTCCCCCTAACCCATTACTGCGGGTTGACAACACATTACCTCTGCTAAACAAAAGTCCAAACCAGAGTTGTCAGCCCATCTCATTAACAACATGTCAGTGTATCCTGTTAGTGACTTGCACCTCGGTGTGAGCAGAGTGATTTATGTGAATTACAGATTTCCCGGCTGGTCACAATTTCCAAGTGATACCCAATTCTTTTTT
>NW_017322339.1:0-319 GCF_000935625.1 Nanorana parkeri
AACCCTTGCAGTGGGGCTACCCCCTGCACTGTAAGGGTTAACTTCTAGGTTAAAAAAAGTTATACTCACCTAAACCGTGGAACCGGCTTGATCTTAAAACCGGTCCTTCCAGCCACTCTCCCCCTTCTCTGCAGTAGCCTAAGGTCCTGTAAATTATCACGTTCTACATACAGTGTATAGATGTGTTGACAGTAAGGAACATTCCAATGCTGCAGCATAGGAGGAGAGAGACTTCATAGACCAGAGATGCAGGGAGGCGGCTTAACTCATGCAGTGTGGGGGTAGCCCCACTGCAAGGGTTAATAAACGTTTTGCCCAG
>NW_017322340.1:0-319 GCF_000935625.1 Nanorana parkeri
TATCCAAAAGTTAAAAAAGCTTTTGCCTGGAGTTATACTTTTAAAAAATATGATTTTTTTCACATAGTTTGCTAGTTATCTTACAAAATATATAAAATTGGACACATCTGTATGAAACACACACACACACATAGTGCAGTAAATTAGATATTCCAGTTAACCACTTGCCGTTCGCCAGTTGCAAAAAAACCGGACGGACGGCAAACTCACATTGGCGGGTTGCCGAAAATAGACGGCTTTTTTTTTCTGCTTGCGCGCGCACGGGCAGAAAAAAACCTGTCCGATGTGAAGAGCCGTTACCGGCTGTTTCACATACAAA
>NW_017322341.1:0-319 GCF_000935625.1 Nanorana parkeri
CACAGTGACATGCTCCCTCGGACAAACATATACAGTTCTTAAGCGGCGGTGTAAAACTAAAAACATTCAACTTAACACAATAGGGCGATTGTGCATTGTAGAAATCAACATACTGCAGTAATATTGCAAAGCAACCATAAGAGGCATTCGGTGAAATGCTGCCGGCCGGGCACAGGGGTTGGGGGATTGAAGTGGGGCTCTGGGAAGCTCGGGATGGTGTGGTGTGGGTTACTAGCATCCAGTTCAACTGGTGCGGGGACATGGCATTTTCCTGTGTCAGAGGCCAGTGCAGCCAACGGCAATCGTTAGGCTCGTGGAA
>NW_017322342.1:0-319 GCF_000935625.1 Nanorana parkeri
CACAGCTGCTGGTGTGTTTTCCCAGACACAGTACTGATGCATCAATCCCAATGCATCACACTTTTTAAAAATGTTTTGTTCGAACTTTATTGAAATATCAAGTGACAAATAGAAAGTGACATTTCCTTAAGTTCCATAGGCAAAGCACAGTGTGATGCGGTTGTACCACATTGTGGCTGGCTTAGCTGAAAAAAAGTACAGCGAAAGTGCTTCTTACATCAGTTCTCCCCATGAGATTGCCCCCTTACGTCAGTTGTCCCCATCAGATTACCTCCTTACCCTTACATCAGTTGTCCCCATCAGAGTGCCCCCTTACATC
>NW_017322343.1:0-319 GCF_000935625.1 Nanorana parkeri
GGTCGTTCCCGGAGCACTGGGACACCGGCACCGACCCGACTCTTTCACAATAAGATTTTTCATAACCGCATGGTATTGTTACATTCTCCGACACTATGGGAACCGCCCTAAAAGTAACCTCCTGGAACGTCAAGGGACTCAGGACCCCTCAAAAGAGGAGGCAGGTCCTACGCCACCTTAAAAAATTAAAAACGGACATCGCCTTACTACAAGAGACCCATCTTCATGCTGATGACATCGCCCGTCTTAGACAGTCATGGGTGGGACAGGCTGTTGGAGCACCCTCCGTGGGCAGATCTGCAGGTACGGTGATCCTTAT
>NW_017322344.1:0-318 GCF_000935625.1 Nanorana parkeri
ATCCACCGCAACACTATAGATTCCCGTAGATCAGAGGGTCCCAGGTCTGGGATAACAAAAAGAATGTAGCCGTCCAAAATCAAAAAGAATAATCGATAACAAATATAGAAAATAGAACCATAGGAGTCGACCTTCCCGGTCCGGAATATACAGGAGAGGGGTCTCGCGATCCATCCTTCTCCCCCCTTAATAGAAATCCAAACAGCGGCTAGCAATCTCAGATCTTGGGCAGATGTTCGACCCATTTGCAGGCCTCCTCCAGATCAGTAAAGAAGCGAGCAGTAGACATGTGCACTGCCAAAAAATTCGTTTAGTTTC
>NW_017322345.1:0-318 GCF_000935625.1 Nanorana parkeri
TTTCTGGCCAATCAGGAAGCCGGGCGCCGTGTAATGACACACATGGAGTGTGTCATTACACACTCCATGGAGTCCTGTTTTAACAGAGCAGCAGCTGCCTTAGCCGAGGTTGCCTCTCACCATTAAATCTTTAAACCAGGTAGCTAATTAAAGACAAATACACACACTCCCTCCCTTCTAACAGAGACTGGAGCATCTGGAGAAGTCAATTAGACACAGGCTGCCAACAAGCATCCTGGAAGGTCAAGGTAGTTTTATTCAAAAGCAAAAATGCAAACTAAGTGTTATAGATTAATAATAATCATCATCATCGTTATA
>NW_017322346.1:0-318 GCF_000935625.1 Nanorana parkeri
GCAGTATATACATCAGATGGGGGCGGGGTGTATATAGTACTGGTCCTGTGATTGGGGTCCTGCATGGAGGATGTTCTCAGACACATTGTACTTTATATCTGATACTCGTATACAATAAAATTCTGGAGACCGTAGTGGGCGGAGTTCTGGATTTGGGTCTTATTTCGCTTTATATAAAATGACAGAAGGTTGTACTGCGCCACTGCAGGCAATTCCACATTTCCCAATCCCATCTATGATTTCCTGATATTTCAGTGTTCCTTTCTCTTCTCTCACCGATCACTGGGGTACATGGCTGGCCTATAGGAGCTTAGACAC
>NW_017322347.1:0-318 GCF_000935625.1 Nanorana parkeri
AGCTTGTGCACAGGGGAAGCATGGCATTGCAGGAAATTTAGTTTTCCATGCCCTTCATTGTAGTTCCCACTGTGCACTGCAGCCTGTAATTTACCCAGACTGCATGCAGAGCACAGTGGCGGGCATTTCAAAAGGCCATGAGAACAGCTAACAAAAGTAACTCTCTATGTTCATATACAGCAGCTGCATATGGCTGCTTCATGCGCACTCCATGTACATTGCTGGCATATGATTTTAAAAAAATAACACTGCAAAGGGGGAAATGGGCTTATACACCGAGTGGTCAGTTTATTATGACCACCTGACGTTTGTAGGCAA
>NW_017322348.1:0-318 GCF_000935625.1 Nanorana parkeri
CATGTTAGTGGCCACAAATAAATTGTCGGCCCCTTGTCCAAGAGACGTGTATTAGTTAAGTGTGTATATCTGTGCAGTAATCCAATGTAAAACTTTGCCTCTGTGAGGGGAGCTTCCTGTAATAAAAAAAAGGTCACTTCTGCTCTTTGTCTTTGTGCAGGTTGATTGGTCTTGTATCCGCCCCCTCCTGCAGTTTACTGCAGGCAGTCTGCAGTGGGTGGAGCCTATTGGGTCCCTCCCACAGCTCTGCTCTCTGCACAGACTAAGTACAGGACAGTGATAATGTCACAGCAACTTTTATTAACCAGTTGCCGTCCG
>NW_017322349.1:0-318 GCF_000935625.1 Nanorana parkeri
CTGCCCCGGGCGCCCAGAACTCTGGTTACGCCACTGTTCCCAGCAGTAACTGTTCCAGTTCAGTTATCAGAAACTCTCCACTGGTCAGTGGGTCTTGTGTCTATCCTTTCCCATCACATCATGCTTGAAGGCTTCAGGACCTGGTGAGGACCCAGTGATGGAATCTTCTGAAAGCCAGTTGGCAAGTTGGCAGCAGGGAGCAAAATAGACAGTGCAGACCGAATCCTTGCACAGTACATTAAAGTGACTCTAAACTCACCTTAAAGTGACTCAAAACTTGTAAAGTAGCCATCACTCCAAGCTCGCTCCCATGATGGA
>NW_017322350.1:0-318 GCF_000935625.1 Nanorana parkeri
ATTGTTTTCATATCCATCTACTGACTCGTATGGTGAGAAGAAGCAGAGCATAGCCATTGTGTAGCTCTGCAAAGTCTGTGTACATAATAAGCAAGTATTGCTGCCCCCAGTTACATTTATATTTACAAACTGTACAAAGAAACATGTTTTTCAAAAATAACTTTGATAAAATCATGCAAATCAATGAAATCTTTGCTTTTTGTATATCTTATACCATTTAAAAGTCTATACATTCCCTTTATTTTTCACAGTTTGATATTGTCCCTCCTTTAGAGGCCATCGTTCACATACCTAGGTGAAAGGCAACCTGGCTGCCTT
>NW_017322351.1:0-318 GCF_000935625.1 Nanorana parkeri
ATCACCTTTGATACCTTCCTCAGCTTGGCTGCAGCCAGTGCGGCGACCAATCCTCCAGCTCCACCCCCAGCTCCGGCCCCAGCGCCTGCACTAGAAGGTAGGGGAGGGGGAGGTGGAGGTCCGCCCCCAGAAGGTATAGGTGGTGGAGCTGGAGGACCCCCTGGAGGGGGTGGAGGACCCCCAGGAACCGGCGGTGGCCCTGGCGGAGGTGGTGGACCCGGCGGTGCTGGAGGACCAGTTGATGGTGGAGCAACAGGAGCCACTGCAAGGAGAAAAGAGAGGACGGACATGACACGGGGTAGGATCATACAGAGGACG
>NW_017322352.1:0-318 GCF_000935625.1 Nanorana parkeri
CGGATCGGAGTGAGGGGGCCAGGGTTTGAGGATAAATCTGACCGAGTACAAATAATGTCAAAGAGGCGTAAAGAGGTTCCTATTGTAGGATGGGATGTAACCCGGGTAGGTAGAAGTGAACGTTGGATCCAGGGCCAGGAGTTAATCGATATGTCTGATTGTAGTTGCTCGATCTGGACCCACTCTTTGTAGGGGCCATGTCGGGTACAGTCTACTATACGCGTTAAGTGGGGACAAGTGAAAATGGCTTAATGTAGCTTAATGTGCCATAATGTGCCCTAAAACTCAATCAATTGCCTTGAAACTTTGCACAGCCTA
>NW_017322353.1:0-318 GCF_000935625.1 Nanorana parkeri
CCCTTCCCACCCCTCTCCTTCAGCTTTAATCACGGCCTTTTTACAAATGTCCGTCCCACCGCAAGGCCACAATTGTTATTCAGCCAAGGTTCGATGAATTGACTCTTTTATTGATCAGGATCAGAGGCAGCCATGCAGTCTTATCTACTCCTCCTGTGTAATATGTGCCTGTACTCAGCATTTGATTGACAGTTGCATCTTTATAAGCTACAGTTACATCATAGCTGTGAACTACAATGCTGTGCTTAAATCTGTACTCTCACTGGAAACTGCGGGGAATCGGACGAGGGATTCTAGCCTTGCTGATTCATCTTATCA
>NW_017322354.1:0-318 GCF_000935625.1 Nanorana parkeri
TTCCCCGAAGGGTGGTGATGGAAATCTTGCAATGGACTGAAGTGTCTTCTAATGAGATTTCACCAGCTCTGCATTCACCTGGAAACTTCCCCAAAGGATGGTGATGGAAATCTTGCACGAAGACACTCTTGCAATGGACTGGAGTGTCTTCTGAAGAGATTTCACCAGCTCTGCATTCACCTGGAAACTTCCACAAAGGATGGTGATGGAAATCTTGCACAAAGACACTCTTGCAATGGACTGTGTCTTCTCATGATATTTCACCAGCTCTGCATTCACCGGGAAAGTTCCCCGAAGGGTGGTGATGGAAATCTTGCA
>NW_017322355.1:0-318 GCF_000935625.1 Nanorana parkeri
ATTTACATGGGTCTGTCTGTCACTAGGGCATTGTTCCTATCTAGCTCTTTCGGCTAATCACATATGTTTTAACACCATGATCACAGTATTGACCTCTTTGGAGGTTTATGTTCACAATAAGGTTAATGTTGCCAACAGGTTTGAAAATTTGGTATGAAGTGGGGATTTTAGTTGAAGGTAATACCTATTAGCTTTGAGGATTAGTGGGATACCAATGTGAGAATAGTCTGTAGATATGGATTTTGTATTTTGATCTCTTACTTTCACTCACTTACTTACTCTCACAACAGGGCTTGGAGAACAAAGTGCCTGGAAGCT
>NW_017322356.1:0-318 GCF_000935625.1 Nanorana parkeri
CTACAGACGTCTGCTCACATTCGGCTGCTGGCCACGCCCCTAGATACCATCCTTTTCCCTTTTTAACTATCAGATGCAAGAGTTTCAGTGGGCAGTCCAGGCTTTGAGTTTTGACAGTTGAGGGGCAGGTGATGGGTTTCAGTATTGGCAGGACATAATCACAACATGAAGAGAAGTTGTGGCCTTATGTACAGCATGGTCCTAGGATCCACAGGATTCCACAAGAACAAGAATCTGAAGAATTATAAGCCATGCCAGCACTGGGTACTGCGCGTGCAACGCTAGTATTTAAAAGCAGCAAACCTGTTAAACTAAACA
>NW_017322357.1:0-318 GCF_000935625.1 Nanorana parkeri
CGAGCCTAACTTTGCGCTCCCAAATTATCAGAATTTATAAACTTCCATGTTTGACTATAGGCACTATTTTCAGTTTCAGGTCTGTTGAACCCGGTTGAGCAGGAAAAATGCCTTTTCCATTTGGCTGCTGTTATGGCCCTGTTTTTTTTTATTTCACTTTTCGTGAAAGCTATTAACAAATCTTTGATTTTATACAATTTTAAGACTATTTAACATGAGTTTGTGTGTTTGGTTACAGTTTGACAAGATTTAAAATTATTTAAAGGATTTTTTTATATTTATGGTTGTGGTACACATATGTAGGAGGGTCACACATGC
>NW_017322358.1:0-318 GCF_000935625.1 Nanorana parkeri
GCTCTCGCCTTTCGTTTAACGATTACTGCAAGATGACCAAGTGGGGTTTGTTTTGACTTGGGAGGCCAGGGATAGCACTACTAGGGCCCTTAATGTCATACATGGGGCTCGATCCACCTCCTCCCCACTGATGATCCTATCCACATACGCCGAAAAGGCGTTTGACAGGGTGGACTGGATGTTTTTGTGTTCCACCCTTCAACACATCGGACTAGGCCCAAACATGTTAACATGGCTCCTCCCCTTATACTCTCCCCCTACAGCAGCGATACAGGGACAAGATCTCCATATTTCCCCCTCACGAATGGTATGAGACAG
>NW_017322359.1:0-318 GCF_000935625.1 Nanorana parkeri
CCACGCCAGCCGCCATGACGGTGGACTGATAGAAGAGTCAGCCTGCGGCTGTTCCTCTAATCCCGGCCGGCCAGTAATATCCCCCATCATGGTCCAACCACTCACATACATGTGTATGTCCATCCTGCAGGTCAGTCCGTGTGATGGGCGTGTCCTGCACTGTGGCCGAACGCGGGGCTCACAGATTGAGCAGGTGAAAGGTCTGACATATTCCCTGGAGAACTTTCTGGGGCCACAAGACTGGAGAGAACCGGCCAACATGAGTAAGTGGGAAAGAGTCCCCCCCTCCCTCCTCTGAGTCATGTATCAGTGTCCCCC
>NW_017322360.1:0-318 GCF_000935625.1 Nanorana parkeri
TTTAAGTTTATCAGTTTGAAAGTTGGCAGGCCGGAGTTAGCATACTCCTGTTTATATAATTGGCTGAAAGTAATGTTTGTTTCATGAATAAACTTTCATTCCGGGTTACCCCCATGACACTTAGTTTGTAAAGCACGTTGGGCTTTCCAAGCCCAGCACTGTCTGCACTCTTGTAAGCTGCCTTTGAAGGCTTAAAGGATACCCAAACCCAAGAACAAAACATGTATTATAATGCAGCTTACCAGTCCTTAGATGTGGTGGACGCATTTGTTTTTCCTTAAAGCCGAGAACATTTTCAACAAGTACAGAAAATACCTG
>NW_017322361.1:0-318 GCF_000935625.1 Nanorana parkeri
CCCCGATGCCATCCAACCTGGCCGAATTACTTGCAACTGCCCCCCCTTCCTCATGGTAACCCTCCCCCCCTTACCCCAGTGCCACGAGTCTTGAAGCCTGCCCCAATGTTCCTGTGCCCTGTACCGCCCGCCCCCCAGAACCTGCGGGAGCCCAACATCCGGTATCCCTATATGTTGCCCTGCTGACATGCCATCTGAATGCCCACCTGAACCAGTATCGTGACCCATACCCTATTGCCGTTAACTCCCAGAACTGTAGCTTCCCAGCCCAAGTCATCCCCACTATATGCCCTGTACCGGAGACGTGCCGGCCATGCA
>NW_017322362.1:0-318 GCF_000935625.1 Nanorana parkeri
CTTCTCGCCTCAAAAACGCCAAATTGAAGAGAAAAGGCGGGCCGGTGGACAGGGTCGGTGGACAGGGTCGGTGTACAGGGTCGGTGTTTACGGCCATATCACCCTGAAAGCGCACGATCCCGTCTGATCTTGGGGGCTAAGCAGAGTGGGTGCTGGTTAGTACCTGGATGGGAGACCACATGGGAAAACCAGGTGCCGTAGACTTTTTTTGTTTTACATTTGGACGATAAGGCCGTTCCCAGCTGCTTCTTCTCGCCTCGACAACGCCAAATAGGAGGACTAAGCAGGGTGGGGCTTGGTTAGTACCTGGATGGGAGA
>NW_017322363.1:0-318 GCF_000935625.1 Nanorana parkeri
TAGTAATAATAAACGCATATACATACTAAAGTAAGGATGGGATTATGCACTGTAATTTTTGCGATGCAAACAACACAAGGCACATCAGTGAACTGTAAACTGAAACAGAGATGGTAGAACCAACATGAACCATAACTGTGAACAGACACCCAGCTATCTAAAAGCAGGGGTGACATGGGTTCCCAAGATATAGAGAACAGGGCAAAATCAGTGTTCTCAAACCGTAAGGAACATTCCGCCATGGGATGAAAGTCTCCGGACCTCAGTAGGTAAGCCTCCTAAAGGGAGGAAAACAAATCACTTCACCGAGGTTGCTGA
>NW_017322364.1:0-318 GCF_000935625.1 Nanorana parkeri
CATTAATGACTGATAACACTAAACTGATGAGTGGTAAAAGCGTTTAAACTGTCGCTTATGGCCAATTTTCGGTGTGGTCATTTTCTGCGATTTTAAGGCTTGACATGTTTGGAGTCTATTTACCCGACGTGACCCCGTCTTTTATATTTTACCAAAAAATATGGGTAATAAATGTTTTATAACATAGGAAAAACATTTGTTTTTTTTTTCTTCAAAATTCACTGTACTTTTTTCATTATATAGTAAAAAAAAATACTCCCCCCTCCCCCAGTGGTGCTTATATACCTCCAAAAGAAAGCTCTATGTGTCCCCAAAAAA
>NW_017322365.1:0-318 GCF_000935625.1 Nanorana parkeri
AAGTCTGACATTTTTTTAATAGCTATTTTTAAACAAATAAGATGCATGCATTTTTTGTTGTTGTATTTTTAGTACATAAATAGAGTGCATTGTATATAGTAAATATACCATAAAATACATAGCTTCTTCTATCTATATACTGTGTATATATAAGGCATTCAATCATCAAGCTATAATGAATCGTCTGTTTTTAAACCTCTCCTATCTTTTGTGCGGTGTCGGTACCCTGTTCAACATCATCTCAAAGCTATTTCAGTAGTGTTGTCATGGTAACTATGAGCGGTGTCACTGCATTTTAATTTATTACGGCAACAAGAT
>NW_017322366.1:0-318 GCF_000935625.1 Nanorana parkeri
TTCATCAACTGTTTGATTATTGGGTGGTAAAGAAAGATCTTTCATATGAATGTTTGTTTAAAAATCTACTAGTGTAGGACCAGTTTACTGAAAAGTGCACTCAATCAAAATTGTCTTTCATGTTAAAGTAATAATAAATGTAGTATGTCAAAATGGAATTAGATAGCATATATACAAGTTACAAATGTACAGATTTATGATTTGTTTTTAATTAGCAAATTCAAATGTTAAATTTGTCATGCCTTTAGGAAAAATGTGTGTGTGGCTAAATTATTTGTCCATGCATTTTGTAAATTTGCTAGGAAGACTGAGGAATAC
>NW_017322367.1:0-318 GCF_000935625.1 Nanorana parkeri
AGGTGACATTGTCTCTGGTAGTTATTGACCACTAAGTATCCTGCTTTTTTCTTCACATTTTTAATGAGTCGCTGGGTTTGCTTGCTAGCCAGCTGGAGTGACATAGCATGTTCTTCGGTAATAGCATTTCCCCACTTGAAAGGCTAATAATCACATTGAGGTGATTTTTTTTTTCTAAAGGTTTTTATTTTTGACATTTCAACACCCATATCCTGTTTTTCTATAACACCATCATTGTCTAGCAATATACAGACATATACATACAGAAAGTACTGCAACCTTTTATTTCTCTATCACACATGTAATTTAGTTTTTTTT
>NW_017322368.1:0-318 GCF_000935625.1 Nanorana parkeri
TTCTTCTCCTTCCCAGGACAAAGCTGATTGGCTGGCGAGACGCCTTTCGCAAGATGGCCGGCGACCCGATGAAGTCCTCAGAGTCCCTCCTGGACCTCAACTTTCAATGTAAGTCCTCCGGGTATACACGGTGCGGGGGATATACACTGCGGGTACACACGGTGCGGGGGATATACACTGCGGGTACACACGGTGCCGGGATTTAGGGGCCATGTGACCTCCATGACACACCGCGGAGCCCAAGATGTCCTGGAGAAGGAAGTGGGATGTGTGCAGCGTAGAGCTGCAGCTAACGATTATTTTCTAAATCGATTAGTT
>NW_017322369.1:0-318 GCF_000935625.1 Nanorana parkeri
ATTTTGCTATGGGGCCCTGTGATCTCTAGTTACGCCCCTGGCTGAGCCCCCTAAGGTAACTCACTCACCAGCTTGAAGTAATGCACACCTGGTCCCAATCCATCGTGTGTCCCACTCCTCAAATATTCCTCCGCGATCCTCCAAACTCACCAATCACATTCCCAGATCCAAAACATAATGACGATCGCTCCTTGTGCAGCGAGTTCTGAAAACTTTATTATAAGATAAATCTCCGCTCACATTTCAAACTTCAAAATACAGCCGGCTCCTTCCACAATCTCGTGTAACCCGGCACAGCGTCAGTAGGGTCCGCCCCTA
>NW_017322370.1:0-318 GCF_000935625.1 Nanorana parkeri
AAAGCCGTCGAAAAAAGAAAAGCCGTCGAAAAAAAGTCACGTTGAAAAAAAAAGTCACGTCGAAAAAGCTGTCGAAAAAACAAAAGTCAAGTCGAAAAAAAAAAGCCGTCAAAAAAAAAGGCGTTGAAAAAAAAGTCACGTCGAAAAAGCCGTCGAATAAGCGTCGAAAAAGACGTCACGTCGGGAAAAAAAAAAGTCATGGCGAAAAAAAAGTCACGGCGAAAAAAGAAGTCACGTCGAAAAAAAAGCCGTCGAAAAAAAAAAGCCGTCATAGTCACGTCGAAAAAAAAAGTCACGTCGCAAAAAAAGTCACGTCGA
>NW_017322371.1:0-318 GCF_000935625.1 Nanorana parkeri
TAAAGTGACATTAAACCTTTCTTTTTTTTTTTTATTTGTAGACATGGCAGCACCCCTGTGGAATTCAGATCTTGTGTTGCTGCTTTAAAAAAAAATATTTTAATACCTCATTTTCTAGTGGTCCCCACAGCGCTTTCCCCCCGCCTCCTGCTCGGGTGCCTTCATCAGCTAACTGCTGGCTATGGAGGCATCCATGCGTGCTTGTTGCCAGACGTGGTTGTGTGTACATAGACACACACAGCCCGGTGGCTGGCCACGCCCAATAGGTTGATTTACAGCAGAAGGAGCATATGGCTCCTCTGCCCTCAATCTCCTCCC
>NW_017322372.1:0-318 GCF_000935625.1 Nanorana parkeri
TCCTGGGACTACAGCTCCCAGCAGGCCAATGCTCCGCAGCACGCCGGGGGGTGGGGGGTGGAGCCCTTCATGGCTTCTTGCACCGGGCCTTGAGGTTACTAGTTACGCCTCTGCAGAGCAGTCTCCAGAAACTGTCCATCTACTAGCTTGGAGGGAGGAGAAGGGAGCAGAGGAATGGTTTGTCTTGCTGCGCCTGTGTGTTTGTGGAGACACACGCAAGGGTGGCTCCATAGGACCCTGCAAGGGAACAGAGCCACCTTAAGATGGGATATCAGGTCCAGTGCTCAGCTGATTCTGCAGGAAACTAAAACTTTTAAA
>NW_017322373.1:0-317 GCF_000935625.1 Nanorana parkeri
CCCATTATAATATGTTCAGACTTGTAAAGTACATGACCTTTCTATGAGACTTTCTTATTACCTTGCTCTTCATACGTCTCTCCTGCAGTCAGTTCTCATCTTGGGGAACTATGACTTACATGGTAGAAATGGGAAAGTTTTCTGCCACTGGTCTTGCTTTATGTCTTTCTTCTTATGGTTTGCCCGCTATGTCTCCACACTTTACAGTGAGACAGACCCCTTGTCTAGTTGGCATGCCAGCACTGAGGCCGACGGTGACTTTCATGAAGGATTCTGTAGAGAGCTGCTGGGTTGGTAAGTATAGAGGACTGAATAAG
>NW_017322374.1:0-317 GCF_000935625.1 Nanorana parkeri
TCCCCCCTCTCTCTTCCTCTCCCCCTCCTTCTTCCTCTCTCTCCCCTCTCTCTCTCTCTTCATTTCTCTCTCTCTCTTTCTCCCATCTCTCCTCCTCTCTCTTCCCCCTTCTTCCCCTATCTCCCACCTCTCTCTCTCTCCCTCTCCCCTCTCTCTCTCTCTCCCCCTCTATCTCCCCCTCTTCTCTCTCTTCTTCTCCCCCTCTCTCTTTCTCTCCCCCCTCTCTCTTGCTCTCCCTCTCCTTCTTCCTCTCCCCCCCTCTCTCTCTCTCTTTAGCTCTCTCTCACTCTTTCTCCCCTCTCTCCTCCTCTCTCTCC
>NW_017322375.1:0-317 GCF_000935625.1 Nanorana parkeri
GGAGGGAGGGAGCCACTGCAGCTGCGGCCACAGCAGACCCTCCCCCCACAAGCAGGGTCCAGGGAGCCCCCGCTGAACACCAGGGAGCCCCCACTACCAGGCTAAGGTAAGGTGACACATTTTTTAAAATAAAAAAAAATGTTTTATTTTGTGTTCCTGGGGACATTTAAAAATGTTCCCGGGAACATAAAATATAAATATATTTTTTAATACTCACCTGATCCTGGGATCCGCTGACAAGCCCAGCCTCCCGTCTCCCACGCTGTTAGAAGCTGTATACAGTGTGTGCTGGTTACTACTTAAACCGGTGCGCTGTG
>NW_017322376.1:0-317 GCF_000935625.1 Nanorana parkeri
ATTAAGTGTCACTAACTGTCACACTTAGGGACAGTGACATACTTTGAACAATGCTGTCATGAGGGGTTAAATAAAAAAAATTAACTGATTACAGTGAAAAATAAATCTGCAGTTCAGCTGGAGATTTTCATTGTAAGGGGTTAATTTTTTTAATAATTATAGAATACAAATATACTTATATACAATTTGTATTTTCTTAATTGTTTTTTACAGTTTATTTTTATATTTTTTTTTACACTTTTATTACACCTTTTTGGTCAACGGACATGCAAGACGGGTGAGCATAGGGGGGCGTACGGCCACGTAGTCCCATAGAG
>NW_017322377.1:0-317 GCF_000935625.1 Nanorana parkeri
CTCCCGTTACCCTTAGGAGAACTATGGGGAAAAGCACTGATAGTTCTCCTTTAAGTAAAAATACAGCTACCCATTCAACTGTTGAAAGCTGATTTCTGATTGGTAGACTGATCTGGATTGCTTGGCTGTAGATTTTTGCAAAGTGTTATTAAAGAGGCTTGTTTTTGGTTTTGGCACTGGGTGAGCAAGTGTCCAGGGCTTGGACTACCAACTCAGATGGAGGAATGGAGTGGCAGGGGAGTTTGGTTAAGATGAGAAAAATTGGATCAGGGATGTAGACTCTCTTCAGAAGTGGGTTTTGTTACAGTTATAACATG
>NW_017322378.1:0-317 GCF_000935625.1 Nanorana parkeri
ACAATAATAAATGTTATATTATTATTTTATTATCAAATAATGAAAAAATACAATATAAAAAAAATACAATATTTATTATTACTACTATATAATGCACTGCAGGTCCTATATCTAGCTCAAAAGGCCCTGCTGATTCTTTCATCAAGAGTTACTCCACACAAACTGTTACGGTGAAGACGGCAGGACAATGACAAGGTTTGATGGCAGGGTTCAATCCCTTAAAGTGACATTAAAGGATACCCCCCCGTTAGTGTCAGGACTTACCATAAAACATTCCTCTTAATTCGATCATCTTCTTCTTTCCTGTCCTTTTCAGC
>NW_017322379.1:0-317 GCF_000935625.1 Nanorana parkeri
TTTTTAACCTTAGCAGTTAGACAGGTTTTTTTTGCATGCTGCCTCGTGAGTGTTCTGGGAAACTTTTTGATTAAAGCCCTTCCATGTGCACCTTCCTTCAAAGCTGGTTATGAGTTCATGAGTGTGTTTCCCATTTGTTTTGAAGGTTTGTTATATGTGGCATACCTTATTGCTCCTGGTGCAGGGACATTTTTTAAATGTTGTCTCAGGCAGCACTGACCATTGTAAACACCCCTGCAAACATAGCATTGCTATATTGAAAAGCTCTCACTGCTGCTAATGCAATGCAAACAAAGAAGGCAAAGAATCACAATTCA
>NW_017322380.1:0-317 GCF_000935625.1 Nanorana parkeri
AGCGACATCACATCTTTCAATTGAGGCGTGGTCAATTCATGCACCAAGTACTGCGTCCAGGTCTTGAAGAATCTGTCAGTCAAGTGTTGGTTGTGTTTGGTATCAAGTTTCTGGATGAGCATAAGCCGGTGTAAGGTTGTTTTAACATCTGCAAGTGTGGGAGGGGTAGTTAGTAGCCAGGCTCTAAGAATTTCCTTTTTTGCCGCCAAAAGGCCTAGATGTTCCCATTGGGTCAATGAAGAGCGGGGGTTGGTGGATAGGTCTTGTGGCACCTGGAATATGAGGGGGTAAGCATCCCTTGGTGGGGTGACAGTAAG
>NW_017322381.1:0-317 GCF_000935625.1 Nanorana parkeri
ATTATGCCAAAAGTGCCATTTTTGCCCGATATGTTTCGGCGACCAATATATCGGTGCATCCCTAATATTTTAGACCTGAAGTTTGCTTGATCCCCCCCAGACTTATATTTTTCATGAAAGCAGAGACTCTAGAATAAAACGGTTGCAGTTCTGTTATGTTGCATGATATTAGCTCAACTGTTTATCGATCCCAAATATTTTTTTAAAATGTCAGTACAAAATACAGTCAAGTAATTTTAGTGCACATAAACACAATATAGTGCCCAGCTTTTTGGAAAAATATAAAAGAGGAGGTTGTGCCAAGTAAATAGATACCA
>NW_017322382.1:0-317 GCF_000935625.1 Nanorana parkeri
GAATCCAGTCTTCATATGCATATAAGAAATCACTCGGGTGAGCGGCCGTATTCCTGTACGGAGTGCGGGAAACATTTTCTCTTCAAGTCCAGTCTTCGTGCTCATATGAAAAGTCACAAGGGTCATGTTTCATATTCCTGTACTGAGTGCGGACAATGTTACCCTATAAAATCGCAACTTGTCAGACATCAGAGATCTCACACAGGCGAGAAGCCGTATTCGTGTCCCAAGTGCGGAAAAAGTTTCATCACAAGATCCAATTTAAAGACTCACCAAAGATCCCACACGGGGGAGAAGCCGTATTCCTGCCCCGAGTG
>NW_017322383.1:0-317 GCF_000935625.1 Nanorana parkeri
ACGTACACTGTACGTCGTCAGTCACGAAGGGGTTAATGCACTGTACTAGTGTAACCCTCAAAAACACTGACGGATACACTCAACCACAGACACAATTTTGCACACTCACAGACATTCTCACATACACACTCCCCAAAAAAATATTTGTTCCTTTTTAAGATCTAACCAGTCTCCCTCTTATGAGAACTGGAGTGGATCCTCAGCCTGGGGTCCAGTGTGGGCTGCTGTGCTGAAGCTCCATCAATATGTGCATTGCTGGCACATCCCCCTTGCGCACCCTGTAGAGTTGGTGGGAGCCAGAATGTGACCTCAGTCCA
>NW_017322384.1:0-317 GCF_000935625.1 Nanorana parkeri
GCCAGACCAATAGAAGTAACTGCCACACAGCCCCAGCCATCTGAACTCTAGCCCAGCAATGACCCATAAATGTGAGGGATACCTGCATTGTACAGATGCTACATACCCAGTTGAGAGCTTCTGAACCAAGATAAGGGGCAGCTATTACTCTGCACCATTCTTTTTTTTCCCCTCAAATTCTTTATTAAAGAACAACATAAAATGTGTACGTCAAAAAAGGACATCCACCCATAACAGAATAAGACTGTCAATGTTAACAGCACAGGTACTTGTAGAACAATCATGACAACAATAAAGTGAAAGCATTCACAGCGTAA
>NW_017322385.1:0-317 GCF_000935625.1 Nanorana parkeri
AGATCCTTCGGCAGCTTTGTGAATAGACCCCTTAGTGTTACATGGATTTTTTTGTAAGTTGAAATTTGAGAGATGCCTGCTTTAAAATAATTATTTTTAGGCTATTGTGAGTAAATAAGATCATTTTAATGTTGATGTTGCAAATTAATGTATTAAGAACTTCTTTGATTTGACAAATAAACAACTGGAAAGGAGAAGTCCATCCACAAAGTAATTACTCACTTTGGGCTGGATACTGGGAGGCATATTCCTGTACCTGCCTGAATATTTTAGTAAGATTTGGCCTTTTAGATGATAACTTCAGTGATACATCAGCA
>NW_017322386.1:0-317 GCF_000935625.1 Nanorana parkeri
AAGGTCTTGCGATGGTTGTAACGTGTATGGCCACCTTTAGGCAGAAGTTTAACTTAAAATAGCTGACAGGTTCTCTTTAAGCCTAGATTTGGAACCCCTTTCCTGTGACTTCTTAGTTATATGATGTTCTGTGACTTTTATTTGTTTCATGATTGCCAAAACAAGCCACAACATGCACTTGTGATTAAACTTGGCGGCATCAATCCCAGAGACTTTCCCCACAGAAATGAGAACAATCCTCACACTGGATAACCGGCAAACATAAAAAATGTGTATGAGTTTTATTTCACAATAGATGAAGCGCCAACACACTCAAA
>NW_017322387.1:0-317 GCF_000935625.1 Nanorana parkeri
GTGGTGCCCTGATGTCTCCAGTGTCTCAGGTGGCCTGTGCGGCCTCTCAAGTGGGCTGTCCGGGCTCCCAGGTGGTCTGTGCGGGCTCCCAGCTGGCCATGCGGACACTCAGGTGGGCTATGTGGGCTCTCAGGTGTGCTATGGAGGCTTTCAGGAGTGCTGCATGGGCTATATAGTGTCTCATCAGAGGTCCAGATGCAGGCAGTGTGGTGTCTGGAAGATGGAGAAGGAGATGTGCAGGCTGGCACCTGTTTACAGTCACCCGCGGCTCACAGGAAGGCCTCAGGCAGCCGCATCTGTCAAAAAATGTAAAGTGC
>NW_017322388.1:0-317 GCF_000935625.1 Nanorana parkeri
TCCCTGTGTATGTTGTAAAGTAGCCACTGCTCCAAACTCATGCCCATGATGGACCACAATCTCACAATTAGTTTACTAATTTGTATTGAGGTTCCTCCAGCTTCTGTTTGCTTTTGATTAATTCCCCCCATTGTGAGGTAGAGGCGGAGTAGTGCTATATTGCTGGGTATGTGAGAATACCAGGGGGCATTAGAAACATTTCTTAAAAAACACATGCTGATGTTGATTAGTAGTCAGTATCAGAACTGGCTTAGGTGTCTTTTATCCCAACACAGTGGGCAGGGGCTGACTGGCAACTTTTAGCCCAGGGGGAAAGT
>NW_017322389.1:0-317 GCF_000935625.1 Nanorana parkeri
CCCCCTGAGGGTACACACCATCACACTACTCACCAGAAGCCGGGTCCCGTGTTGTAGGTGGGGGGAGGCGTTTAGATTCCATGTCATGGTTGGGGGGGGCGGCTGGATGAGGGGTGTTGGTGATTGCAGGATTGGACTGGACGAGGTCTTCTGGAGGCGGGACCGGAACAACAACTGGCGGAGAGTTTGAAGCGTCTTTATTAACCAGAAGAACCTCTATTGGCCCCGTGGAACTCTTCAGGTGAATCTGAAACTTCTTCTGCCCGTTGATTGCCTGAAGGTGGTGATAGAAGGTGGTGATAGAAGGTGGTGATAGA
>NW_017322390.1:0-317 GCF_000935625.1 Nanorana parkeri
ACCCGTCACCACCCCACCCGTCCTCCCCCAGAGGGCTCCATTCTAAGGACATGACTTACATCATCCAGCAGTTTGCCTTCCACTCGTAGCTCCCATGATGCAATGCTTCCATCGGAGTCGTCGGCGTCGGGCTTCGCGGGGTTAAACGTATTTGAAATGTAGAGTCGCAGTTTCCGCTTTTGCTGCGATGAAAAGATCGGAGATATTAGACGGCTCAGAGCTGCGAGACTCATTTCTACCCCGGCCGCCGGTCAGAGAATTCCAACCCATCTCCGGCACACGGAGTCACCATCGGCAACCGACCTCCGGCACACACG
>NW_017322391.1:0-317 GCF_000935625.1 Nanorana parkeri
GTATTGAGCGGTATAATTAGTTATAAAGGACAAGGGGTAGCTAGTCTCCTCTCCTTATTACAGGAATTCTACATACTGAGGGGATTAGGTAGCTTCGCTCTTTTTTATTTAAAATATCAATTTTTAACCCTTTGTTAACTATTCCTATCAGTTCTTTTTTATATGCATCTGTGGGATTTCCTTTCAGTTTAATATAGGTTCCTTCTTCTGCTAGAATTCTCAGCATTTCTTCTTCATATCATATAATCCCCTCAGTAGGTAGAATTCCCGTAGTAGAAATCAAAAAACCCCACCCGGGCAACCCATAGTTAGTGGGA
>NW_017322392.1:0-317 GCF_000935625.1 Nanorana parkeri
ATGAAACAGACAAATACGGGGAAGGCCCCGGGCCCAGACGGATTTAGGTATGCCCCCCTACTTAACTCCCACCTTGTCAGAGCTCTTAATTCAGTCAAAAACGGGGATGGACTGCCCGCAGACTCGCTTGCCGCCCATGTCGCGGTTATCCTGAAACAGGGCAAGGACCCAATGTCCTGCTCGAGCTACTGCCCTATTTCGCTATTAAATGTCGACACCAAGTTATTCTCCAAAATTCTAGCGTCGCGACTGCTTCCATACATAGGGGATCTGATTGACCCTGACCAAGCGGGATTTGTCCCTTCTCGTGAGGCCAG
>NW_017322393.1:0-317 GCF_000935625.1 Nanorana parkeri
TATCAAATGCTACCTGACAGCCAACATTCTGGGCCCCATAGGAGGAGCTTTGTCTATGGTTACACCTTTTGGGTGATCTATTATAGTGCAGTCTTCACTGGCCACTCCACCTGACACTACCGAGACATGTCTCCTCCTGTGTGAGCCCAGTTGTTGGGTAACCTGCATGGAGGCATGATGAGGGGCAGGGTGGAAGAGGATCATTGCGTTTACTCATCTAAAAGGAGCTCTTCTGATACTCCTCATTGATTTCAATGTTTCCCTCCTCGAGACCAGAAGCATTGGTTCTCCCCCCGCCTCCCATGGCCACTACAAAG
>NW_017322394.1:0-317 GCF_000935625.1 Nanorana parkeri
AGGAAGATGGCACTGGGGTAGAGGATGAAGGGGCAGGAAGAAGACACTGAGGTAGGGGATGAAGGGGCAGGAAGATGGCACTAGGGTAGGGCATGAAGGGACAGGAAGAAGACATTGGGGTAGGGGATGAAGGGGCAGGAAGAAGACACTGGGGTAGGGGATGAGGGGGCAGGTAGATGACACTGGGGTAGAGAATGAAGGGACAGGTAGATGGCATTGGGGTAGAGGATGAAGGGGCAGGAAGATGGAACTTGGGTAGGGAATGAAAGGGCAGAAAGATGGCACTGGGGTAAGGGATGAAGGGGCAGGAAGATGGA
>NW_017322395.1:0-317 GCF_000935625.1 Nanorana parkeri
AGGACTGACACACTCCATGGATGGGGGGCTGAGGACTGACAAGTGAGACGGGAGGAACATTTTCGTTTTCCATTTAATTGTATAATAATCCCGCACACTAATAGCCGCCCAATAATTGTGCACCCCCAAATATTCTCCTAAGAAAGCCAAAACCTCACTTCTACTTTCTTACATATTTAGGTTTTGGGGGTTTAACAACATTTTGGATGGACGGAGAGCTCTGGAGATGTTCAACAATTACATGAATCCTTCAAAATACAACTTGCCTAATAATTGTGCACACGGTGAATGTTACCGGCAGAATCACCGGCTGTATT
>NW_017322396.1:0-317 GCF_000935625.1 Nanorana parkeri
ATGTTAAAAAATCTGAGGGTTTAATGTCACTTTAAGCAAAGTGTTTAAACATTCATTTGGATTAAACTATTGTGTTCAGATTTGTTCTATAATAGCAGTGCAAAAAAGATGATAAAATCTCTGATGCATGATCAAACTGCAGTTAAAGGCATCGGTGGAATAAAAGGTTGGTCCACATAATGCAGTGGCATTTGAGAAACGATATAAAAATCTGAGCTGCCCGTACCTGAGCATGAATTTTTATTTTTTCCCCCAAATAATCAGATCATCAGATCCATATCATTGGCTGGCCAAACAGCTAATAAATGTAAGCAGTA
>NW_017322397.1:0-317 GCF_000935625.1 Nanorana parkeri
CCCCTGATGTGCTCTTTGCTTCTTTACACCATCCCCTATGTCACTACAACACAAAATAGTGAGTTGGGGGTTGGTGGAAGCAGCTACAGTGCACAGCAGGGGTGCAAGCATCCACCATTCCCAGAAGCATTAAATGTGAAGGTTTTTCAGATGTCCCAAGCTGTCAGGACTGGCTGCAGACACACACAGTGAGAGCAAATAGTGATGAGTTGATTCACCTATAGCAGCCACCATTCTCATAAGGCAAGTGCGCCTACCGGTATTTGGATGCCTCCAGGGGTTAGACTATGAGGGTTGTTCACAAAGCTGCCGAAGGC
>NW_017322398.1:0-317 GCF_000935625.1 Nanorana parkeri
CGGCCATTTCAGCACACATTACACAGACACGGTCCACTGTTGTCACCGTCAGTTAACCCGCCCCTAGACATGCCATGCAGCCATCACTGGAGTGCATGAAGACAGGAAGCGGCTGCAAAGTGACTGCAGGAGATCTGGAGCACTGAGATGTAACAAATGATGAAAAAAAGGGGAAAATAGTATTTTATCACAAAATGTCAATTGTTAATATTACTCGATATCATTCAGTAACTTTTAGGTACCAAGAACACGGAACGCCAGGGTGTGTGTTGGGACGACTCTGTAGAAGAGAGAGGTTCATAATGCCAATGCTGGGA
>NW_017322399.1:0-317 GCF_000935625.1 Nanorana parkeri
CAACACCCTGGAAGTCCCGCCCCTACTACACCCGGTGGCGGACATCTTGGTATACCCAGCCGACACCCCGGAAGGCCTACAGAGCCTGTAACTTCCCTTAATCCGGTGTTAAGAGCTGTTGGTACTTATTATGTGCCACCCACAGAACCTCAAACCCCTATTATGCCTATAGTGCCGCCCGATACAACCGCTGTGGGTGCAGGTTGTGTGCTAGTTCTCCTACAGGTGGGGCCTGCACAGGGGGGAGAGGCTTACTGGCCAATAATGGGAAGGGGGTTACAAACTGCAAGGATTGTTGATGACAATTCTTTTATTTC
>NW_017322400.1:0-317 GCF_000935625.1 Nanorana parkeri
ATACACACACACACACGCATACACACACACGCATACACACACACGCATACATACACACGCATACATACACACGCATACATACATACACACACACACACGCATACACACACACACACGCATACACACACACGCATACACACATACACTCACGCACACACAGTGTAATATATATATATACATAGGCTCCATTGATCCTCTGGACATCCTGGATCCTGTCATTTCAACCTGAAGGAGTTCCGAGTCGCCGCTTTTCACGCCGCGCCGTCATTGACCGCCTTTCCCGTCTGTTACTGTTTATTTTTTTTTTTTCGAGTTGC
>NW_017322401.1:0-317 GCF_000935625.1 Nanorana parkeri
TGACGTTTAGATGGCGAATTGAACCCCTGGACATTGTGGGAAAGAAGTGTAAACTTACTTGCCATTGGTAGGGTGGAAGAGAGCTTGCCTCACCTGCAGCAGCCTCACCGCACAGTGGAGTGGAGGGTAGGAGATGGTGTAGTCCGGTAGTTGTACCGGAGGAGTCATCACTTCAAGGGACCCAGAGAGAGAGCAGGGACAGGTCGGGGAAGGATCTTCAACATAGGAAAGAATACAGGTTAAGACAGATAAAGACAAAACAATCAAACACAACAATTTTAACCGTCCTTGGAGGTCGGCGGAACAAGCCAGGTGAG
>NW_017322402.1:0-317 GCF_000935625.1 Nanorana parkeri
AGGTATTCTATGCATCCAGAAGTGTGATATGCTTGCAAGCAACAGCTTCATGACACAGTACAAAAACAATCTCACTCTTCATGACACAGACCGCTGGAAAGGTATATTCCTTATTCTTTTAGCAGGTATTTTATTAGATGCACATGGCCCAATGTTGACAGGGGTATCTTTAATATCAGTAGCCATCCATGTTTATTTGTAGGATTAATATTGCTCATTGTACTGATGATGTGTTTTACAGGAAAACAAGGGGAATTCACGAAGAACAATGGGAACACCATGAATCTCGCTTATGATTATACATCAGTGATGCATTA
>NW_017322403.1:0-317 GCF_000935625.1 Nanorana parkeri
GATAGATAGATAGATAGATAGATAGATAGATAGGATAGAGTTGTAGGATAAATATCCACATTTTCTGCTTCAGCTGAGGCAGACAGTCTTGATCAGGCATCCTGGGTGACCCTGTCAAATGTTGATACTGTTACCATCTCTATTCATATATTGTATTCAATGTATTAATATTTCATTGTTCAGTAAAGATTATTCTCAGCGGCTCCTTAGCAGGGTAGCGCTACATAAGTATTAGTTACACTCTTAAAGTAGGGATGGTTGTGTTGAATGTTTGGCTGCAACTGTTCTTGTTGCCAGTCCTGTTTTCTTGTTACTGT
>NW_017322404.1:0-317 GCF_000935625.1 Nanorana parkeri
AAGCAGGTGTACAGACCCCGGAACTCAGCTCAGGGATGGTGTGGACACCTCATAATGTCCAAACAAGGGTACGGACCCAGGAACTCAGTGCAGGGATGGTGGGAACCTCTCATAATGGGTACAGCAGATGTACAGACCTGGGAACTCAGTGCGGGGATGGTGGGAACCTCTCATAATGGGCATAGCAGGTGTACTGACCCAGGAACACAGCTTGGGGATGGTGGGAACCCTTCCTAATGGGCACAGCAGGTATTCAGACCCGGGAAATCAGCACACGGATGGTGGGAAACTGCCATTCTGCTCCCTGACAGCGAGGT
>NW_017322405.1:0-317 GCF_000935625.1 Nanorana parkeri
TATTGTGCATCACACCACTGACCTCTGTATTGTGCATCACAGCGCTGAGCTCTGCACTGTGTGTCACACCCTGACCTCAATATTGTGTGTTACACCATTGACCTCTGTACTATGTGTCACTCAGCTGACCTCTGCACTGTGCGTCACACCGCTGACATCTGTACAGTGCGTCACACAGTGACCTCTATACTGTGTGTTACACCACTGACCTCTATACTCTGCATCACACTGCTGACCTCTGCACTGTGCGTTACACTGCTTACCTCCGAACTGTGCGTCACACCGCTGACCTCTGCACTGTGTGTCACACCGCTGAC
>NW_017322406.1:0-317 GCF_000935625.1 Nanorana parkeri
GGCGTCCGCCTAACTCGCCTAATTAAAGAGCCGCCTCTGACAATACTAGGGATGTACTGACACTAGTATCGGTGCCGTACTCGCCCAAATGCTCCGATGCTTACCTCCGATACTCGCAAGTGCCGAGGGAGATCTCCCTCTGACCGCAAGTGCCGAGGGAGCATGGAGCCGGCTTCCTTTCCAATCAGCAAGTCGGGTGGTGGGTTATGACCCGCCTCTCGGCTTCCTGATTGGCTAGGAAGTCGGCTTCCCTTGTTGCTAATTGCTGTCAATCAACAGAGGGGGGCCTGAAGTTCTCCATCAGGTCCTCTTCTAGT
>NW_017322407.1:0-317 GCF_000935625.1 Nanorana parkeri
GTTGTGTAAGGGGCCCCAAAATTTCTGAAGGCTGCCCTGTCCACTGGAAATTCATGTCATGGAAAAAGAAGCTGCTCTCATACATTTCATGGATAACCTACCCTGGTTCAAACACCATGACAAATACAGATGCTATATATTTACTTTTTTGTATTTTATAAAACAAAACACACGTATATCACAATGACTCACACAAGACTGTCAATATTTCTGTTTTCTTTTACTTGCGGATATCCCTTCTCAAATTTGCACCCTGAATGCCATATATTTTGTAGTTATATCTGTGACGGACCCCCGTACTCAGGATGAGTATGTCC
>NW_017322408.1:0-317 GCF_000935625.1 Nanorana parkeri
TGGGTGCACATTGGTCCGGAACATCTTTCGGGGCAGTATGGTTTGCATTCGTGTGGGTACGGGTAGGTATAGTCCTTCACTTCGTCATACCAGGACTGGACGTGGAAAGCCGGAGAGCGGGGTCTTCAAGCAGAGAGGAGAATGGGAATGTTATCTCAGTTCACGTGGGAAGTTGTACAAATGGTAAGAGTTAATTAAAGGGTCTGACCACCAATCAGTGATCTCTCTGGCTGAATGCTGAACAATCTGCTGCCGTCAGGGCCGGTGCTTCCAATAGGCAAACTAGGCAGCGGCCTAGGGCGCAGCCTTGACCACTC
>NW_017322409.1:0-317 GCF_000935625.1 Nanorana parkeri
CCCCGGGGGTCAGACCGAGGTACCACACTGGAACCCCCAAGGTAGGGTATATAGGCCCCCCGGGGCCCGAACTCTTACCCCTTCCTTGGCCAGCATGAGCTGCTTCTCTGCGTTCTGCTTCTTGATGTTGTAGTATTGAACCTCCACCTCGTGCGTCAGCTGCAGCCACTTCTGGAGGGACTCCGGCGCCGACCAACTGCTGTGCGACTCCAACTCCTTCTCCGCATTGCGCAGAGCCATACGCACCTATCACAGAGAGGGGGAGTGGTCATGTCATAGCGGAGTGATCACATGACCAACAGAAACAAATGACTGCA